>NW_015387036.1:338978-421805 GCF_001527695.2 Protobothrops mucrosquamatus
CCACAGCCACAAGTTGGTGAGCCACCTGGGATGAGGCACACAATGCCAGAATGCTCTCCATGATGCCATTCAGTTCCAGCACCTGGTTCCCGGCCTCTGAAGGGCCTTGCAGGAGACAGCTCACTGTCTGGATGGCCCTGAGTTTCCCAGGCATGCCGTGGTCCTGGAACCAATCCCTGGAAAGGAAGAGCAAGCGACCAGTATCAGCAAAGAGACGAAACATGAAACTACTACATAAATACTGAACGTATATTATAGGAAGGAACCAACAACTGAAGTAGCTCATACCTCTCTCTTTCGTGAGGCCTCTGCCATGAAACACTCACCAACAGAAGCTGGCAAAGCCAAAAGAGTGGCAACCAGCCCAACATTCCTTGCTAAGAAGCGACAGCTCCCTTTGTCAAACAGCAGTTCTCTCCAAAGGGCTGCATTGACAGACTCACAGACCTACCGGACATATTCCTCACAGAGTCGATGGAAATTCTCTCTCTCGCTATCACACTTCAAGTCCTCGTAAAGTTTACTAAGCAGCACAGCCACAGTCATAGGGGTGTTCTCTGTCACAAGCAGGCCTCCAGGACTATGGGGCACTGTGCTCCCAACCTCCAGGATCTCTTTGAGACCTGCAAAGAACCGTGGTTTACTAAAACAGAGAAGGAGCCAAGAATAGAAAAGTTGCTGTGCACCGTGCTCACCGTGATCAATGACCCAAAGGGTCAAAGCGTTGTTGGAGGCCTGCAGCGACTTTGGGGCTATTGCGCTGATCAGCAGATTGAGGATACTGTCACGACCATAGGAAGAGATGCCTGCTCGAGTGAGCGCCTCTAACAGCCATCTAAGGAGCAGCTTCAGCTCTCTGGTTGAGTCTACAGCAAGAGCATCAGTTAGAGAGGTAAACAACATTTCCACTCATACTTGTAAGCTATCGTCTCTTATAGCGCACAAGTGAGCAAAGGCTTAACTTGACTTAGCATAACAAGTTGTTCTCCTGCAAACGTCTAGGATGCTTTATCCAAGCTGAATGTCACTAAAAACATGAATATTTATTTATTTATTTATTTTATTTATTGTTCGAATTTATATCCCGCCCTTCTCCTTGCGGACTCAGGGCGGCTGACAATCAATTAAAAACACCAATAACAACACAAAATTTAAAATTAATTAAAATGAAATATTTAACTTGTCTAATTTAAAATATAATTAAAAACTCCTCTAAAAACCCCTCTTAAAAATTACCCTNCCACAGCCACAAGTTGGTGAGCCACCTGGGATGAGGCACACAATGCCAGAATGCTCTCCATGATGCCATTCAGTTCCAGCACCTGGTTCCCGGCCTCTGAAGGGCCTTGCAGGAGACAGCTCACTGTCTGGATGGCCCTGAGTTTCCCAGGCATGCCGTGGTCCTGGAACCAATCCCTGGAAAGGAAGAGCAAGCGACCGGTATCAGCAAAGAGACTAAACATGAAACTACTACGTAAATACTGAACGTATATTATAGGAAGGAACCAACAACTGAAGTAGCTCATACCTCTCTCATTTGTGAGGCCTCTGCCATGAATCACTCACCAACAGAAGCTGGCAAAGCCAAAAGAGTGGCAACCAGCCCAACATTCCTTGCTAAGAAGCGACAGCTCCCTTTGTCAAACAGCAGTTCTCTCCAAAGGGCTGCATTGACAGACTCACAGACCTACCGGACATATTCCTCACAGAGTCGATGGAAATTCTCTCTCTCGCCATCACACTTCAAGTCCTCGTAAAGCTTACTAAGCAGCACGGCCACAGTCATGGGGGTGTTCTCTGTCACATGCAGGCCTCCAGGACTATGGGGCACTGTGCTCCCAACCTCCAGGATCTCCTTGAGACCTGCAAAGAACCGTGGTTGACTAAAACAGAGAAGGAGCCAAGAATAGAAAAGTTGCTGCGCACCGTGCTTACCGTGATCAATGACCCAAAGGGTCAAAGCGTTGTTGGAGGCCTGCAGCGACTTTGGGGCTATTGCGCTGATCAGCAGATTGAGGATACTGTCACGACCACAGGAAGAGATGCCTGCTCGAGTGAGCGCCTCTAACAGCCATCTAAGGAGCAGCTTCAGCTCTCTGGTTGAGTCTACAGCAAGAGCATCAGTTAGAGAGGTAAACAACATTTCCACTCATACTTGTAAGCTATCGTCTCTTATAGCGCACAAGTGAGCAAAGGCTTAACTTGACTTAGCATAACAAGTTGTTCTCCTGCAAACGTCTAGGATGCTTTATCCAAGCTGAATGTCACTAAAAACATGAATATGAGATGTCTAAAAGCACAATGATTAGAAACACACACACACATACAGCAACATGCAGCAAAAATAGAAATGGGATGGGCAGGCTCCATTGCATTCATAACTCGAGGACTACCTGTAATCCATCCAGACTTAAGACAGCATCATGAAAATGTGGCCATCCTTCTCCTAAGCAATACAGGCAATGATGCTATCCCTGCAACTTCAGAAAGGCAGCTGGAGACTCACCTGATGCCAAAACGTTGTCTTTGTGCAGCACTTCTTTTTGCAGGCCCTGCCTGAGGGTCTCAAACATGACCTGCAACAGGTTATAGACAGCCAGTGAAAGATGTTCATCCTCCCGCTCTAGCACAGCAAAGAGACGTTGAGGCCCCAGGTCTCTCAGAATCACCACTGTCTGTAAGAAAAGTACCCAGCTTTGAGACAGGGGAAGGATCTATAGACCCATTTTACCTATCTTCTTGTTGTAAAACCAGCTGCTCCTCTGAAATTCAAGTCTAACTAGAATTGCTCTGGAGGAGGCAGGCACTGCTTCTCAAAGTCCTACAGAAGCAAAGTCTTGGGACCCAAGCCGGTCAGGCTAAGGAAATGGGGTTGATTTTTCAACAGCACAGTGAGATCCAGTCCCCACCATACAAAAAGATCAGAGTTCAACCACGCTGGTGTCCATTCCAATATGACAAGGAATCACCAAGATTCTGTGAGCAACACAAATCCAAAACTATTTCCCAGAACTGAGCTGCCGAACGATGTGATTATCTTGCTCTTTACCGAGCCCCTTTGCTAGGTCACAAAACCAGAGGCAAAAAGGAGTCTGGTCAGCACAGATGGTTTCATGAGTTCCTAGCTCTGTGCAGGAAGTATTTCAGGAAAGACACCCCCCCCACATGCTAAATATTTGGTTAGATACTCCAAGGGAAGGTTAAGTGCTGTTAGCAGCAAAGCACCATCCTTGAAACAGTCAGGAAGTAAACCACGTGAGTCCCCAGCTCTGAAAAAAGTCATCTTGCAGCAACCCTTACTCGAGAACAGTGACCACGGCAGAGGCCAGTGAAGGTCCGCAAGGCTGCTATCATCATATCCAAACGGCCTGTGTCCAAGAGCTGCAGCAGTAAGCACACTCCATCATTCTGGAAAATTTTCTCGGCACCAGGCTCCTCTCGAGCCAGAACTATCAGGTTCTGAGCTGCCTGGTCAGAAAAAGAACACGTGTTTAGCTACCTAAACTTTCCCTGTTCATACTGATTTATACTACATTGAGAAATCTTGACCCATCAGATGCCCACCTCTTGCTACACACTGACAGGAACAGACCTACCAGCCTAAAGCCTCCTGCCTATATTGGGCTTCACCCCCCATAAATCCAAGCCAGAGAAGCCATTAACTAATGAGATTTAAAGTCTGGTATTACTTCAAACCAGGAAAGGCTGCTATAGATCCTTTGGGGGAGGGAGTGAAGGAAAATGGGGCTTGGGGGTCAAGCCTCAAAGCTTATGACCCATTATCCTGAGACTGCATGCTCACTTACCTACCGACCGCCCCTACCCCCTCTATGCCCACAAGATTATTATTTCCATCTGTGGCACAATATTCAAGTGAAAGACCAGCTAAAGGGATGGAATATCTGCTAAGCTGCAAGAACTTGCTACGCGTACTTGCTTGTACAATTCTGCACTGCTGCTACACTCTCCCCAGCCCACCTATCGCTTCAAATTGCCAACTTCTTCTGAGACTTTCAGAATAACAAGTTCATCAGGCTTCATGAGATGCAGAACACTTTGCCCACTCCATCACCAAGGAGCATCCTAACCTCCTCTTTCTCAGCCCGTACCTTTTGTTTCTTGTCCTGATCCTTTTCCTCGCTGTCCAGCAGCAGCTTAAACATGGCTTCTACTTTTGAGTCAGTACAGCTCATGACTTTCACCTGAGACCGAGCGGAAGAGACAGGCCAGTTTAGAGCCTTACCTTAAAGCAGCCGAGAGCGCCGGCCCATCCCCAGAGCCTCTCGGTACACCGGGGGCGGAGGGAGCCCGGGGCCTACCTTCTCCTGGGCGCTGCTGCCAAGGTCGCGCAGAGCCTCCTGGAAGGCCTTGTTCTTGGGCTCCAAGCGCACACACCGCTGCAGGTCCGAGGCGGCCCGGTCGAGGCGGCCCAGGCCCCGGAGGGCCTGGCTGCGGCGGAAGAGGCTCTTCACGTCGTGCCCGTCCAGCTCCAGAGCTGCAGAGACCAAAAGGGAGGCGGCGTTTCGGTGGCGGGGCCGCGGGGAGAGCGACCGGGCGCGCGCGTGGGTGTAGCGGGCCGCTCACCTCGGGAGGCGTCCGCTTCGGCTTGCGCGTAGTCCTCCTGCGAAGGGAAGGCGGGAGACGGGAGACCGAGAAAGACGCTCCCCCCCGCCCCGCGCCCCGCCGCGCCCCCCGGCGCCCCGACTCACCAGCTTCAGCTGGCAGGCGGCGCGGTTGCGGAAGAGCAGGGCGCGCTGGGAGGCCGCCTCGGCCTCGGCCTCGGGGGCGGCCAGCCCCAGCGCGCGCGTGTACGCGGCCAGCGCCTCCGCGTAGCGCCCGGCCTGGAAATGCTCGTTGCCCTCCCGGCGCATCTCCGCCATCGCTGAGGCCGCCATGGCGCTTCGAGTGGGCGTCACGCGGACGCGACGGCCGGCACTTCCGGGGGCGGGGCCTGCGCGGGGCGCGTGACGGCGCTCCTTCCGGCGGCGGCGCGGCGGCGGCAGTAGTGCAGGAGGTCGGCGGCGGCCAGCGCCAGGACGAGGCCTCCGTAGATCCCCACGGCCAGCAGCGGCAGCAGCGGGCTCCTGCGGCGGGACGGAGCGGCGTCAAGCCCGGCGGGCGGGCGGGCCTCCCGACCCCCTCCCCGGCCCGCCTGCAGGGTCTCACCGGAGCCCCGCCGGGAGGGCGGCCGAGGCGTTGGCGCCCCGGGGACGGTCGGGCTCGGGCCGCGGGCAGCAGGACTTGAGCGCGCCGCTCCCGCCGGGCTGGCAGCAGTAGGCGTCGCCCGGCGCGTCGGACAGGCGCGGGCAGAAGAAGGCGGCGTGGAGGCGCCCGTCCGCGCCCGAGTAGCCCTCGCAGAGACGCGCGTCGGGGGCCGCGAGCGGGAGAGCCCGCGCGGCGGCGGCGCTCGGCTCCGACGAGCCCCGGCCAGAAGCTGCGGGTCGCGCCTGCAAGGAGCCGGCACCTGGCCGGAGGAAGGCCGGCGGCAGCAGCAGCAGCAGGAGCCAGAGCAGCATCTTCCCCGCGGCGCCCAGGCGGAGGCAGCCCGGACTGGACGGGGAGGCAGCGAAACCGCGCTCGCCGACCTGCTCCCACATCCATTAGCAGGCACCTCCCCGTGCCATTAGGCCCGGCTGCTTTTAGCCCCGGCCTAAGTGGGGACTCTGCCAGGCTGGCGGCGGGGAGGATCCATTAGGGAAAGGATTCCGCTAATGGGGGTCCTGAACTGGCCTGGCTGCACCAGAGGTTTGGAGAAAGACAGATGAATGCGGTGCCATTTGATGAAGGTCCTGGCTCACGTACCGGGCCTTTTCCGAAGCCAGTCTGGGTTGGGCAAAGCCAGCCTCCTCCTTGCCTCAGCATCTGTTTAACACTGCCAGGAGAGATGGGATTTCAAAACAGCAGGAATCGTCAAGCTGGAAGGGGCCACTTTTGTATCCTTCCCCCAGGACAGACACCTGAAGAAAAGTGTTTGTCCAGTGTTCAGTGATAAGAAATAAAGCAGCTCAGACATCCCCGGAGGGGGAAAAAAGGCATGGATTGGCGATTCACTACTCAGCGGAACAGAGTCATCAATTTGTAGACAATTTCTTAAGGGAAGTGAGTTGTCTTACTGGTGCAAAGACTAAGGATGTGACAGAGAGGCTGGCTATAATACTCAAGCTCACCCATTATTAGCCCTTTTTCCTCATTCGTGTGGGGGCAAATGATATAATTAAGAGCCTGAAATCAATTACCCATTCACTGGCTCTGTTGGTTGAGGGACAGCCGGAGCAGGCAGCCCGATTCAACTTCTGCTTGATGAATTCCTGGTTCCTCCCCACCACCCACAGCAATTATTGCAAACACAAGACACAAGTGTGCATTTGTAAAATTAGAAAACTAATAATATATATATATATATGAAAAAAGACACAAGTATGCACACTTTCACATCCTGTTCATTCAGTTAATGCAGCACAAATTGAGCAACACAAAACAGTGGTTTGCTTTCTCCTCCTCCTCCTAAAGTAATCAACATCCCTGAAAAACAAGAGATTCCAAAGTCTAATTTAGGTTTCTCAGCATTTGCCATATGCGTTACGTACAGCTCTTGCATCACATGCTGAAAACTGCGCCTGTGGGTAGACAGACCTTTAAAGTCCTGTGGTCTAAGATAGTATGACCTAGGAGTGACAGCCCACCCATCAATCTGTAAACATACTACATCCAAGAAGAGCCTGTCGCAGAGACAGAACCCTGTAGAAATGAAACGGGCAAAGAGCAGGAAACAACTCTGCTGCCTTTGCCCACTTCTAGGTTGCCCTCCTGGCGATTGGAAACCTCCTTTAGGCAGGTGCTTGATGGAGGAGCACCTTCCTAAGCTCAAAACTGCTCTTCTGGGCAGTACGACCAGTCCTGCAGGGCTCAAGGCCATCAGATTTGCAAGGGGCCCTCCAGAATCTCAGGGCTTTCTTCACAAAGGATGCTAGCCCAGAGTTTGTTGAATCATGGTTTATCCCAATGCATTTTCTGGGTTTGCATGGCACACTGAGCCATAAAATGAAGTATGTGGGCTCTGCACACGTGCCGTGCAAAAGGTGGCACATCCCCAAAGTTTGCCTGGGAGCCCGTTGGCCAGGGAGAAAGGGCAGTTGGGGCAGGAGCTGCTCCTCGGCTACATGTTCTGTAGCGGGATGGCACTGCTGGCTTCACCCTTCAGAAAGGAAAAGAGTCTTGAGCCAGCTGGCTCTATTAACCGCAACGCAGCAGCAGGCCTCGCTCTTGGACTCAAGGCAGGAAAGGGAGCAGAAATGTCCAGGGAGTTTCCTGTCTTCATCCATAATGAAAAGGCCTTTAGCAGACTCAGCCTTGTGCTAGCTAGCTAAAGGTTGTCTTGGACCAAGCTGCAGCAGAGATTTGGGAGGAAAGACTTTTTGCCTTCCCTCTGTAGTTCACAGTACGAATGTAGTCAGCATTTCTCTAGAGAATTCACACTGTGGAGAAACACTCCCTCCTATATGAAAAAAATATGGGGAGCTGCTTCCCAACCCTGAGTGAATTGCCACCCAACTCCTGCTTACAGGCCTTCCACCCCCCACGCCCACCCCGCTTTCTGGAGGAAGTGGGCACCCAGAGACGAGGACTTTGCTTCAAGCGGCAGGAGCTCCCCTTGGCCCATCCTCCGTTCCACAGTGTTTGCTACACACTGCGCCTGTTCTGCATGTCCGGGATCAGTCAAACCAACTACAGAGTTGGTTTCCGGAGCCAGGGAAGAGCAGAAATGAAGTTTTCACTACTGCTCAAACCACGTAAGCTCTCTCTCTCCTCACAGCATAGTCCGCTGCCCTCCGTGTCAAACTAGAACCAAATTCTGGAAGCAGTGCCCCAAGTTCTCCAGGCACAGATAGCACCCCGGGCAATTCCTGCAGCATCAAAGGACACAGCTAGCCGAGGATCTCATCTCTGTCTCTGCCTGGCATGGAGCAGCTCCCTCTGGGGCAGCTATGCCAGAGGAGGGAGAAGGTCCATATGCAGAAATTCCTGATGAAGGGTTCAGGCTATCCGAAGCGAAGACGGAAGGTGGCAATCTCCATGGGGTCAAGTTGGATGGTGGCGCTGTTGGGGGAGGCCGTGGTCAGCGGATACATCAGCGTCAAGGAAGAGGGCTGCACGGAGATCAGGTTCAGGCCCTGAAATAGGCTACCTAGGGACAGCTGAAGAACAAGAGACAAAAGCTGAGGGTGCAAAAGCCCAGCAACCCAAGATCCCCTTAATTTCCTAAAGCAACTTCACACGAACTACCCCCACCCCACCAGCGAATGTCCATTCCTGGTCCCTTTCCCTCCAGGGCAAGTGAGAACCTCCAGACATACCACGCCCTGGGTGGTGGTGCAATTGAAGCCCAGATTCCTGGCCTCCAGGCCGCAGTCAAAGCCCTTCCGGTGCAGAATCAGAGCTGTCTCAGCAGACGGCAAGGCCTCGTCCTGGGGAGAAGAAAGCCTGTGTACCACCTGGGAGCCCAAGGGCTTCTGCTCAGCAGGCAGGGAAGGCCGGGGAAGCAGGCAAGGGTTGTCTAGGCCGAGGGCTCGGCTTCTTGGCTCAGCTCTGGCAGGCCAGGGCTCACCTCTCCTTGCAACGTTCGAAGGTTGAGAAGGTGGAAGTCGCAGGGCACCGTAGTCGAAAGCGGCGCAAAAGACCTCAATGCTGGAGGGGGCAGTTTTTCCTGCACAAGCGGCATGGAGAGAACCTCCGCATTCAGGTGCATGGAGGTGATGTGGCTGAGCAGAGATGGGAAGCTGGTGGGCTGGTCCTCCTGGGCCTGCAGCAAGAAGGAGAGAAGATGGACGCAGCCGCACAAGCCATGGAGCCTCACCCTCAGATGAGCCCCAACAGGAGCCTCTACGGTGGCTAAACTATTGGCTACTAAGCATTACGCTGGGCTTACACACACACACGCCAACAGGGCAAGGAAAGGCCAGACTACACCACAAGACCAGATTTTACCTCTGGGCTTTCAGCCTTGCTGCTAGGGAGGACCAGGTCTCTCAGCATGGAGGCCAGTTTGGAAAAGAAGCTGGAGCTCTGGGGGGTGGGGGTGGGGCGATGAGAATAGGTAGGTTACCAGAGTGAATATCACTGCCTCAGATCTACACTCCTCGTGGACAGGAAGCTGGTCATTCCCTCAGCAGGGCTGAAGAAGAGCCGGCTCTGTATAGTGTCCTTCCTGGGGTTGATCCACTTCCTGCCTTCTTCCCCTCCGGGTCTGTTTGGATCATCTCTCTTGGGCTTCCTTTATTGCCCTCAGCCCGTTAGGTCTAATATCTCTTAGATGGACCTCTACTTATATTTATTCCCAATAGAAAGTCCTCTCTCTCTCTCTCTCTTTAATCTCCTCCTCCTTGGCTACTGATGGGTCTTCTTTTCTCTGCCACTCCTGTTCTGAACTGGAGACCCTGGGTATAAAATCACAGCCACGAAGACCATTGACTGGGGGAGAGGAATGCCTTCCCCTTTCCCTTTTGAAACAGAGAAGAAACGTTTCGTATTTCTCCTGGCAAAAAAGGAGACGGGGGGCAGCAACGCAGAGGGGACGGGGGCAAGGGGCAAGGCCAAAGAGCTGCTTCAGAGTCCTTTCTTGGGCAACAGATTAGGCGGGAGCCCTTCCACGCAAGGATCGTTGCCAGGACTGCTCTGCCTTCCAGAGCCAAAGGAGAAAATTGGCTGGGTCCCCAATGGCAAGAAGTGAGTTTTACTCACGGGTGGATTTAAATCCATTCTCCCAAGTCCTTCTGAATATCCAGTTCAATGAGACCTATCTGCAGGCACTCAAAAAGTTTCCCCAAGAAGTCCCAGGCAAGGAAGGAGGCCCGATCTAGCGGGGGGCATCTCTGGGGCTTCCTACCTTGTTTGCCGAGCTGAATCGCTCCAGCAGGAGGCGGAAGCGATGGCAGGTCCGCTTGTTGTCCTTCAGACCTTGTCCTAGTCCACGGTTATCATCCTGCATGAGACGCCGGTCCAGAATCACCTCCAGCTGGCCTGCCAATTCGTGGAGAGAAAGGAGAAGCCCCCCCCCAGTCAAGAGGTGCCCCCGTCCCACCACCAGGATCTCTCTGAGCAAATGAAGGATTCTCCCAAACCTCAAGCACAGCGCTCCTCCTCCTGGCTTTCCCCCCAGACTGACCGCTGGGTGCTTCTGTACCCATTCCATCACACTCACCGCTGCCCAGGCTGGACACTCCCAAGGCCTGGGCTGTGTGCAGAGTCAGGCGGTGCTGGCTGTCCTGGATGTAGGCCATGACTGGCATGGGATAGAAGTTGGCCTGCAGTGGCAGCTTCTCCAGGTACTGCCGGGGCTGGATCTGCGGGGCAGGTACAGTTGGCAAACCTGTGGGCGGCTTCTCCAGCTGCACCAGGGAGGGGGTAAAGGGGGGGGTTCAAGCTTCTGCCAGCCCTTTACCTGGAAGCCATTCAGGTCAGTGAAGAACCTGCCCTTGCTCTCAATGCTGCTGCTGAAGCGCAGACCCAGCTCCCTGTTGACGTGGTCACGAATGTCGACCAGGCAGGAGATCTCCAGGGAGAGGCCGTCCACCCCTGTGGCCAGAGACGCAGCGTGATGTGACTGGCCCACTCTGGGCCACCACACCCCATCCCGCAGCGCGGCCAAAGTTCTCACCTGGCACATTGTAGAGCCGGACCACCTCTTGGACGTGCTGGTAGTAAATGGCTGCCTCTGAAAAAAAGGGCCCCTCGGTCACCCGCACCACCGGAGGGTCCTTGGGGGTGTAGGGCTACAAAGAAGAAAATGGGGGGAGCCGATGCAAGCAGGGAAGTGGCTCTGATCCAGCTTAAATCTATTTCTGGCCTGCCTTTTACTAGTCTTTAATGGTACTACATAATGCAATTTAAAAACAATTACACCAAGGTGCATGTTCGAAAATGTTAACAATTAACAAGCTTTTTGGGAGAAATCCCAGATTCTAAAAAGAAGCAGCAGCAGTAGCGGCTGTCCTGAAACCATTAAACCCTCTTTGTAGCACTTATCAAATATTAGGCAGAGCATTTTCTCCAGGGAAGCGATGAGTAAGTCATCCATCAAAGTCAAGCAAGCACTGCTGATGTGAAAGCAGGAGCCCAAAGCCATCCGTGGCAGAATCCAGCAGGCAGCCACACTCTGCCAGTGCATCCATGGCTGGGATGTGCCCCTCGCCCACCTCCCCATCAGCAAAGACCGGGAGTCACAGAGGCTGCTTGCAGGTTGAGGATGGGGTGGCCTGAGTGTAACAGCTGCTTGACTCGTGCTGGGAACAGACAGAAAAGGCTCTCCCACCTCCCACAAAGGCTGCCCTCCCATCCCTGGGGATGAGAAAGGCAGTGTTTCATGCCCATTTGGAAAGCCACGAGGCAGCATCCATCCTAAGCAACCCTGCTGCATCAGATCCCCTGGCCCACCTCATCCAGTGGTCTGCTCTCCCAGCGGCCAACGAGGTACCCAAGGAAGCCTGCGAGTCTCCCAAGAGACGACTAGGACCCCCGTGACTTGGTCCCACCCTTTTGGAAACCAGCCAAGCATCATGTCTCATGGCAGACAGACAGACAGACAAGATGCAGGCTCAGCAGGCTGTCCAAGTGAGGACCACTTCTGTCTTCACCCCTTCCCAGGTAAAGGTGAGCAACCCCAGCCCAGGCAGCCCGCTCAGACCTTGGCTTCACCATCGGGCAGGAAAAGGTAGGCACCGCTCTTGTCCTTGGTCGTCCGGGTCCCGTAGATGAGGAACTGGCTGCTCAGCTGCTGCTCCCATTTGTCGCCAACATGATGCACACTCTGCAGTCCACAAGCCGAGCACCAGTTAGTACATTTCCTCCCCCTGCCCTCCCTTTTCCCCTCCAGCCTTGTCCCCTCTGCGCGTCACCTTGAGCGAGCCGCTCGGCCCTGAGAAACAAGCTCTCAAGTGCTGGTTCTCCAGGCAGAAATCGTCCACAGTGGTGGGCAGGACCTGTATGGGGAGGGCTTCGTGCTTATGCCCAGCGAAATCACGGCCGTGCAGGAAGAGGCGCACCGAAGAGGTCAGCGTGTTGTGGCTGTCAAAAGACTTGACCAATTGCAGGATGGTGAGGCCCAGTGCCGGCAGGCGTATCATGACAGACACCTGTCAATGAAGAATAAAATAAGTCTGGTCCTTCAGGCCCATCCGTCCACGCAATGAAGGCTAAGACCACGGCAAGGTTCTTCCATAAAGTCTGCGGTGGGGCCTCTCGGGGAAAAGGCCGGGCATCCACACACACCCATGCCCTCCCCCAGAAACTTTCCCGATTAATTGAGACAAAAGCTGGAATATGAAATTCAGGTCCACACAATCTATGGTCCCCCTGGACCTGCAATCTTACAAGATTTGTCTCTGTCGTCCCTGTTTCCCCTGCCAAGTCTCCCAAACTACCTGGAAGACATCGGGCACCATGTTTGTGGCAGACTGCCACTGGGCACTGAGCTGCACAGCAAGGGGCTGCCCTTCCTCATTCAAGATGCAGACCCGAGGGGTGTTCACCAGCAGGGATACCACAGTCAGGCGTTCTTGCTCCAGCGGATTGAATACCACCACAAACCTGCAAGAGGGGTTAGCAAGCACTGTACCTGGTTCCACCAGCAGCAGAACTCGGTCCGGACAGTTGCCAGACCCCACTTCCCCTGGCTGGCAGCACTCCCGCCCCCCTTCTCCCACCTGGGTGTGGCATCCAATTTGATCACCATTTTCTCTGGCAGGGAGTCCTGGTTGAGACGGGTCTCATCCTGGAAGGGAGAAGGAGACTGAGCGTGTCCCAAAGAGGCCCCTACCCCTTCGCTAACATTCCTCCAGGCATAAAAGGCACAGGGAGATGGGAGCTCACTGCGCCAAGGAAGGGCATTGCCATGTCATAGTGGTAGGCCTCCTTGTCTGCCAGGACCAAGTAATGGGCAGCATTGATGATGACCCTCTTGGCATTCATCAGCGAGTGGAGCATTCTGGGGTGGAACGAGAAGGAGAAGGTTAACCAAGCAGGAAGCTGGGCTCCGCTGCCCCTGTCCAGCAGCCAAGGCTTGCTCCTACCTGACACCATAGTCCACCACTACTGCTTCCTTGGCGGTGCCAGTAATGGCATCGTGATGCTGGAAGAGCCCCAGATTGCGCCGGGCGTCTGTGAGCATGGCATAATCGGACAGTGGGTACCTGCTTTCCATGCCAACGTGGCGGGCGTGACTCAGGGCCAAGCTGTATAAGGTCTCAGCAGCCCTGTGGCAACAGGGCAAAGAGGCCATTAGTTGCGCAAGGCTGAAGTAGGGTTCCCCAGCAGAGCCCCTCCCCCCCGGGGGGCCACTCACCGGAGATGGGCTTCGAGCACTCGGCCCATGCTCTTATAGAAGGGCCGGGAAGTGTAGTAGCCTGTCCAGTAGTGGTCCTCCCGGTCTGCGTAGGAAAAAAAGTCCCCACTGAGCACTGGGAAGCCCGGCGGGTTCATGCCCGGGATGATGCCCATCTGCTTGTACAGGGCATCAAAATAGTCTGAGAGTGTCCCAAACTGGGCCTGCAGGAGAGAGCGAGCATCACGTCAGAGACCAGGACCTCAGCGAGGCACCCCCCCCCATCCTGCCTTCACCCTCCTTGGCCAAGACCGGGCAGGACACCTGCACGTGCAGCTCTGGACGGGCATTCAGGAAGTCAAAGAGGCGCTGGTAATTGAGGAACTGGGCATCCCATTCCTGGGGCTTGTCGTAGCGGAAGTCATCTCCCAGGGGCACCAGCAGGACGCTGCTTCGGAACAGCTTGGACTTCTTCCGGTACTGGTCAAGCAGAAGCTGTGCCCTGGGGAGGGAGGAAGCCAGGCTGGCTGACAAGGCCCCCCGAGACTGCTTGGGAGGCAGGGAGGGAGGGAGAGCAGGGCACGAAGAAGACCAAGAGGAAGAAAGCAGGAAGGGCTACAAAGGCGTTTCAGAGGCGGGACCGGTCCCGAGCCCCTCTCGGTCACTCACCGCTCGGCCACATTGCTGCTGGTGATGGCCTTGGGAGGGACTTTCCAGGGACAGTTGATGCGCCCACCTGGCAGCCTCTTGAAGTCAAATTGGCAGCAGATCTTCGGGTCAGGCCCACAAGTGTGGGGCACATCATAACTGTAGAAAGGCATCATGTGGCAGAGGAGGTCTGTGCTGGAGTCTGCATCTGGGGCAGGGGGGCAAACCAGAGCAGATTCACGCTCCTGCCCACCCAAATGGCCCCCGCAGGCCCCACCTAGACCAAGCCGGCCTAGTCAACTGACATGAGGGGGCAGCACATCCTGGCTGCTGGGGAGAGAGCCAGGCTCTGCGTGGTTGTTGGGGGGGGTGCAACAGGAAGAGGAGGAAAGTGTATTGGATACGTTTGCTGCCTTGAGCTATTTGTAAGATTAATCAAGGCGAGATACGAATAAAAATTCCGAGGGGGCTGCCCAATGCTCGGGAAGACGAGTGAGGGCAGGGTCCCCAAGCCCTCACCCCAACTCTGCCTCCAGATGAACTCCAGGCTCTGAGTAGCTGCAAAGTGCTTCTTGATGGCATAGTGGACACGCTGGATGAGCATGCTGGTCAGGTTAGCCCGACGCAGGAGGTAAGGCATCGTGGCGCTGTGACCAAAGGGATCCACTGCCCAGCCGGAGCGTGGGGTCACCCCTGCTGAAGAGAGAGAAGTCACTCGCAAGGCCGGCTGCGGCCCTCCTGCCCAGCCCCCTCTGCCCTGCCAAGGCAACGTCGACCCTGCTGGTGTCCTGCCATTCGGTCTACGTGAGTCCTTGTACAAAGGGGTGCTATCAGCTTCCCCTCCAGACTCTCCTCCTCCTCCTCCTCCTCCTCTGTCAAGGCAAAGCAATCCATAGCTTCCACCTGCCAGCAAACTGGAGTAGAAAGCCATAAACCTGGCTGGAGGTGCTTCTACCTCGCATTCGGTGCCCCGGCACAGCCAGACTCTCCCTCCCGCTCTCAAACCAGGCCTTTAAACATACAGGACGTGGCTCAAAGATGAGATGTGCCAATGGAAGCACATCCCATGGAAGGCTTTCCTCCTGGTGACGGCTTGCTTCTTTCTGATACAGCATCCAAAATTCCAGCCTGAGAGCTACTGGAAGTGCCCAGCTACAAAGATGGGGTTCCTCCCAAGTGGCCCCAAACCCCTTCCAAGCGATGCTGTCACCAGTGCTTCTGCCTGGCCCTCGCACACCGCCGGCCTCAGTCACGGCACTCACCAATGTTCTTCTCCAGCCATTGGTGCCCTTCAATGAGCTGGTCAATCATGGCAAAATAGTGGGAATTAGCTTCATCTGGCATCACCCAGCCTCCTGTGGCCATCTCAAGCTGCCCATTCCCTATGAGCCTGCAAACAAGAGCTCTGGGTCAAAAAAATCTCCAAAGGAGGCAAGTGCAAAACATCATTCCAAAATGTCTGAACATTTAAACCGGGCTGGGCCAACCATTTCTGAAGCGTTTTATCCAGAACAGTCCCATTATGAACTCATTCAAATTCAAGACGTCTAATTTTTGGAATGATTGGAGCCACCTGTAATAGAGCATTCTGAACTAAAGATGCTCAGATATAAAATACCTGCACCCTCCTGCCCACTCAAGCCACAGTCTAGATATTCTCCAAGAGTGATTCAAACTTTTAAAAAATTGGTCAAAATATCCCACAAAAAAAGCCAACATCCCCAAACAGAATTTCTGAAATTGTACCACATGGTTAAATACAAAATACACTTAGCACATCACAATGGCAGTTTTCACATAACACCCAAGCCACACAAACTCCCTTTCAGCTTAACACAGTGGCCTGGTTCATGCACAATGTTCACATATAACAGTATGGAATAGTACCACTATGTCCCATATGTAATATTATTTCTTTGCCTGTATATATTTCAATGAAGAACCCTGTCTTTGCATTTTTTGGCTTGTTATCCCTATGCAAGCTTTTATATCATTCTCTTATATTTTTCATCTATATTCGTGTATCTTTGAAACCAGAAATAATTGTTTCCTGCTAACACTCTCTGTTCCATCAGCGTTACACTTTCAACACTTAACATCCTACTGATTTTTTATAAGGTGGGTGGAAAACCAATTCTCAAATTCCCCAATGAAATTTGGGAGCAATTTGTTTCAGCTTTTGTGGGTGACAGAGGAAACACAAACAAATGTATGATGTCCAAGTTGCTTAGGGAGATGTTCTTCCTCATGACCTCTACTGCTCAAAACAAATTGTACATCTTTTGCAGCAGACTAGTTCCTCTAGTACTTCTGCATACAGGATTATCTCTGTGGTTGAAATGTTTACATTTCTGCACCAAGTCCTTCCATGGCATGGATGAGGCCAACTAAGCTACGTTACACTCAACCCATGATATGACCCTTCTAAAGTTATGTTTCCCAAATTCTGAAATCAGAAAATAAATCACACATCCACACACCGCCTGCAGTTACCTGCGGACTGCAGCCCGTTTTTGGCTGCTGATGTTGTCCCACCATTTGGAGAAGAAGGAGATTTCAGACCAGATGAAGCGCCGCCGGGGGTCTTCCTGCAGCTTCAGCACCATATTGTTCAGAATGTGCTGAGTCTGATCGACGTAGTATTTGTCAAATGTCTTGATCCAGCCTTTGAGTAAGAGACAAGGGGGCATTATAACACACCCATCACAAATATGTTGACACAGTAGCTCTTGGCAAAAAGAGGAGATGTCAGGAAGAGAAATTGAACAAGAATATGCTACTGTGGTCCCAATTTGCTACACATCTCTTGCCGTATCATTTCAAGGAACTATAATGATTGAAATAAAATGGTTTTTATGAAGGTAGACTTTGCAGTAACATGCCCATGGCTCAGGTTTGAGGAACCTGGAGAAGAGCCAGTTAAAACTTCGGTGTATGAACAAAAGCAGCAGCAACTTTGTTCCTTGTGACTCAAGCAAGCAAATATTTCATATATCTAGGAATCAATACCCCTTTCTCCCTGACACATACTGATCAAGTGTTTTTCATTTTAGATGAAGAGCTGATTATATGAGATTGGTAAATGGTCTAACTTTAAATAATGCTAAAGTGGATCTGCTATAATTACTTTATTGGATATCGATAAGGCTGTTGATAAAACACATTAGCCTCTTTTCTATTCTTTCAGAATTATATTTTCCTTAGCAAACATGTTAAACTGCTTAGATGTTGCTAGGAAATAAAAGGCTGCCATTTCTTCAGCTGATCCGGTCTTTCATCAAAAAAAACCCCTCTTTGCTTCTCTTGCTGTTCAGCCAGAACCCGCTTCCCTGCATCGCTTTCCTCTTCAAAGGAGATCCCATCCTTCCTCTGCTTCCTCATATTGGACCAGCTTTCCAGGCTCCCCACCAGAAAGCCTAGGGACCCCGGGCTCTTATTCTGTTAACTCTTAGCAGGCCCTCCTGTATTGGGCATCCCAGAGAAAACCAAAATGAGGTGCTGTGACACACCCCTTCCTTCAGGAATGCCCCGGGCTTCAGCATGCCCAGCAGTGGCCATAAGTACTTTGGGCCTCTTGGGAACACAGCTTGGATGATTCACAAAATGACTGACCCAATCAAAGCAGCCAGGGAAGCAGCACCAAGTCCTCTGAGGGATCTCTCTCCCAGCCCCCCCCTCCCTAGCCCCAGGATATTCACCCTCTACCAACTACGAAGCGAAGGGGGTCTTTTTTAGGTTGTGAACAAGGCCCTGACCATCCTTTTCATTTTCTAAGGAACCTCTTGGAAATCCAGAGGCATTCTTGGCAATCAAGTTGGTTCCAGCACTTTGCTTTGTACTGTATGTGCTTTTTAAAAATGTTGTTCAAAATAATCCTTCAGCACACGTAGAATGGGGCAGTAGGCCTCAGCTTCCAGGGGCCTTTGGGAATCCTAGATGTCTGCAGTGTCATGGAGGCTCTGTTTATCTCCCACACCCAGGAGAAGTCTGCTCTGACACCTGAGCCTTGGGGAGTTGTTGGCATTCCCAGATAAGCCAGACAGGAAACACAACCAGATTGCCAACTTAAAGTCATCAAGCCCATGCCACAAAGTAAGGTGAGCCAAGCAAGCTCCTGTTCTTCTATCTCAGGGGTAGGCAACCTCGGCTCTTTTATGACTCGTGGACTTCAACTCCCAGAATTCCTGAGCCAGCCATGCTGAGGGGAAAGGGAGAGGTTTCCATGCTGAGCCGTGCTGGCTGAGGAATTCTGGGAGTTGAAGTCCCCAAGTCATGAAGGGGCCATAGTTCCCCCATGCTGGCTGAGGAATTCTGGGAGTTGAAGTCCACGAGTCATCAAAGGGCCAAGTTTGAAGACCCCTGGTTTAAATATTTAAATATTTTTCCTCACAGTCACGTGATCAAAATTCAGGCATTTGGGCAGGGGTAGGCAACCTTGGCTCTTTTATGACTCGTGGACTTCAACTCCCAGAATTCCTGAGCCAGCCATGCTGAGGGGAAAGGGAGAGGTTTCCAAGCTGAGCCATGCTGGCTCAGGGATTCTCAGAGTTGAAGTCCATGAGTCATAAAAGAGCCAAGGTTGCCTACTCCTGTTCTATCCCAACTGGAAAATCCAATCTAGAGGCTGCCTTACAAGCCAACATATTGTGCAAAAAGGGAACAAACAGACCAAAACACTCCCTGCCAGCAATCAGCACCCAGATCAGCAGAGGTTAACACCAAGGTTAACATCAGACCAGCAATCAAGACGTAAACAATACTGCAATCAAGGAATTGCCAAACAGGTCAATAGTAAACAGCCCAACCAAGAACTTCTAAGACCCAAAACACCAACACTGACAGGGCAAGAAGCCATTGGAACATCAACTGAGAGCAAACCCCGCTCCCTGCATGGACGATGTTACCTAGTTTGGGTTATGAAACGTCTGCAAGAAAACAACCCAGCTCAAAGAGCACCAAGGATTCCAAGGTTCAGTCTTGAGCTACCTATATATACTTTCATTTCCTTCTCTGTTATATTGTTTTTTCTGAGGTGCATTTGCTTTTTATGCGTTTAATTTCTTTGGTTTACCATTTAATTCTTTTCTGCCTCTGTAACCACTGACTCCGAAAAGTAAGCATTGAAGTGGGGATAAATCACATAGGAAAAAAATGAGGATAAGCCTCTGAGCAGTGGGACATTACGCTCAGGCCTTTCTCCTTCGCCACCCAATTCTGCATCCTGCCCCTCCAGGACCGGACCTTTTGGGCCCACCAGCTCCGCACCCCCCTCCCTGCCACAGCCCCAGGCAGGCAGCCCCGAGTCCCGTCCCACCCCCCCCCAGGGAAGGGCAGCCTGCCCGCGCCTGCCTTCCCCCCCCCCCCGCCGTCTGTCTCACCTGGGTCGTTGTGGGAGTGGGGCACCACGAAGACCTGCAGCGGCTGCGCGTCCCACTCGTGGGGCTCGTAGGTGATCTCGAAGCCCTGCTTCCACGCCCCGCCGTCCTGGTTGTCGTAGGGCAGCAGCGCCGACACCGCCAGCATCTGCGGGCCGAGGAGGTGGGAGGCGGTAGGGGCGTCGGGCGGCTCCCCCTCCCCGGCTTCCTCCACTCACACACACACACACACACTCACCTGCAGGTCGGGCTCGGGGCGGGCGGCGCGCGGGCCTGGCCGGCAGTCTCCGGGCGCCACGGAGAAGAAGCCGGGCCGGCCGTTGGCGGGCAGCGCCCAGGAGCCGTTGGGCAGCCGGACGGGCAGCGGCGCGGTCCGCCCCTCGTGCCCGGCCGTCAGCTCCAGCACCGAGTCCTTGATGCGGCCGATGATCTCGTGGTTCTCCTCCAGCAACTGCTCCAGTTGCTCGATGCGGCTCTGCAGCGCCGAGATCTGGCTCTGCGCGGGGGGGAGAGAGAGGCTGGTCAGCCTGGGGGACCCCCCTCGTCCCCCCCCCGCCNCCTCCTCCTCCTCCGGCGAGGCCGAGCCGGGCCCGAAGCGCCTCGGAGGCAGGTGGGGCGCCGCCTCGCTCCCCCAGCGCCCGCCGCAAGACGGGCCTGGGGCGCTGGGGGTGCCCACGGGCAGGCTCCCCGGCTTGGCGCCCAGGGCCGCTCCGTCGCCCCCGTTGTGGCCTGCGGCTGTGGCCCCACAAGGGCTACGCGAGGGTGGGGGGAGGGCCCAGCTGCCCAGACAAGGGCTCCGCTCCTCGCCATTTGTGCCAAAGGCCCGAAGCAGCCGCGGTGAGTTTCCTCCCGGAGCCTCTTCTTGCCCTGAGGGGCTCTGCGGGCTGTTAAGGCCCCTCCGTTTAGCCCAACGTGCCAGCCAGTGGCGACCTGGATGAGTTGTTGAAAGTGTTGTTGAAGCCCTAAAATTGGCTTAATAATGACCAAAACATTGGCCATCTGTATCTTCCCACTGAACTGGCACATTAAATAACTTCAAAGATGGGAGAGACCAAAAGAGGCAAGCATGGATTTACGATTGGCGATGGAGAAGCAGCAGATGCACATCCCCAGGGCTGTGGTGATGTTCCTAGAAGGGAGGGCAGGGCCAGCACCTGGTTCTCCTGCAAGAATTGGTCCCTGGGCCTGGACCGCTCTGGGGTGGCCTGTTGTTACTGGCCATAGCAGTTTAAGGAAGGAAGGTCGTGCCAATAAATTACTGATGCTAATTCCTGATTTTTCCAGAGCAGTGGTTCTCAACCTTTTTAATGCAGCGACCCCCAACCGGTCATAAGTCGAGGACTAAACCGCTCATAAGTCGAGGACTACCCAACCGATCGTAAGTCGAGGACTTTCCCTGCCCGGGAGCACCGCGCATGTGTGGTTCCGCCCCCTGCGCCGGCCGAGGCGTAGCTGGCAAGCGGCAGAGACGGAGCAGGCCGACCACCAGCTGGCCCAGCCCAAGGGAGGTAAGGCACCCGCTGGAAAAGGGGGGAAAATGGCGGACAAAAAAATGGCGGACAGCCTTGCTTGGCGACCCCCGTGAAATGGTCGATCGACCCCAAATGGGGTCCCGACCCACAGGTTGAGAACCACTGTTCCAGAGGCTTTGTTTGGGAGCTATCAAGACAAGCCGTGCTGCTGCTTTCCTAGAAACCGTGATGGTTTGGTTGATCTGTTTCATTGGGCGAATGTTCTGGCCTCCTTTCAATCCTGGATTGTTCGTATCATGTGGATCTGAACAGATGCTGCTATATCGGGGCTGTAAATGGTGAATATTGTGGCAAGTTTTGGATGAAGTATCGCCTGCTTTGTTTCTGGTATAAGGTGGTACTTCTATAACCATAATGAAGTGCCACAGTTTAGTTTCAAAGGAAACATTAAAACCTACCTCCACCCCATCACAGGGAAGGGTTTATAAAATACGAAGCCTCTTACTCCTTCAATTCCTTCTTCTATAGCTTCGCATCTTGTCTATTTTATTTGAGGTGAAGATTGGAACTTGCTTTCAATTAAGCATGCATTTTTGAGAATATAATCTGGACATTATAATTATTATTTTCAACTTTAGAGAAAATACAGATGACTTCAAAGAACGAAGCTTTAGGTCTCTTCTGGCCACAAGCAGGCAGGTGACCTGATTGGAGACGGTCTGTATATGCCGGGAGTGAAAGGCCATGGTCTGGGATATCAGCACAGCATAGGATTTGAGAAGTGTCCATGCAGACCTCCTGAGATTAGCGTTCTCACCGCTGCTTCTTCTGAATCACAATCAGGTCTTGGAGCATGCTGCTGAAGCTGGGTCGTTTGTGTGGCTCGTATTCCCAACAATTTAACATGAGCTGGTATACATCTTCGGGACACTGGGCTGGAGCACTCAGACGAGTACCTGGAAAAAGGGGCAACCAGGTTATGGAAAGGACATCTAACAAGAAACAGAGCCACCTTTTCACAGCTCACTTAATATCTTCCTGATGGATCTGCAGGGAAAATAGCAACTAATTGCCGAATCCCCATGGCTTGGCCGTGACATTTACCCCTGTCACTTCCGACCCTCTAGCTTCCTACTTAGGTCTCAAGTCTCGTCCCCAGGTACACAGCAGCCAAGCAGTTCGGTTGGGAGAAGTCTTAGTAAACGGTGTACTGACGTACCTGAAACGATGAGACACGGAGGAAAACCCTGAGTGGGAAGAGGTGTCGAAGTGCCCAGACGACCAACAAGTATAACCGTATGCCACACCGTGGGTCCGACTTTCGAAGGGTGTCGTCCTGGGGTTTCGAGGTCTGTAGTGAAAGACTCCTTATGGCTGGATAGGTGGGGAGAGTAGCAGGCATGAGCTGGAAGCATGGAGGCTGCCCATAATCTTCAATCTTTCTGGCAGGGATTGGACAAGGTGGTTGCAAGAAGCTCAATATCCACGGTAGCGGCTGAAAACCACCCAGCCAAAGCTCTGCAGCAGGCCTGGACTATGGCATTTGCAGGGCCAGAGCCTCGGAACTATGTACCGTAACTGAGTGCCTCTGGGGCTGTCCACTTCACAGGGATTTGTTTCATTCCACTCGAGGAGGAGTAAACGCCATCTACTTGCTCCCGTGACATCCCAAAATCACTGATTTTCAGAGTGTTATTTTCCGCCACCAGACAGTTCCGTGCCGCCAGATCTCTGGAAAGCAGCAGAATCACAGATACCAGTCAGGTGGTTGCTCGGAGGCACCGTTGACCCAGGCTTAGGGGACACTAGCAATTGTGAATACCTGCAGATGGCCCCGCTCTCTCTGGCCACTTGCAGACCCGTGGTTGCAAGTTCATGAAAGGACAGCATAGGAAACAGCCAATATCCTAACCCAACCGGGAACCTACGGTGCCTTGGGGAAACATCCAAACCACCCAAAAGGGAACGTATTTGCTACTTCTGCTTTCTTCCTTTTTCATCTACAGTATGCCAGCCTTACAGGGCGACGTCTTTATCTTATATGGGTCAGCTTTGCTGGGTGAATTGCTTATAAAAATAAGGCTTTTTCGATATTTGGGGCTTTTCTCTTTTTAGAGAAGCCCGTCTTTGTTCAGCTGAATAAACACGTAACTCTTGAAGGCAACTTCTGGTTTCCTGTATTTTTTAATCAAGCAAAACCTCAGAACCTGCGTATCAGCGCCTGAGTCATGCTCAAGTCTAGTTGTGGTCAGGTACTTTTCCAGCAGCCTCTGCAAATGGCCATCTCGCTATTTCTCTGCCCCTTCAAAGAGAGGGTCCCCTGGCTTTTCCACCAGGGCACAAGGCAGCTGACTCGATCGACTCTCGCTCAGCATAACCCTGCACTCTGATCGCAGCAATCAGCAGCCTCGGAGAGATTGGAAAGGGCCAGCTGACACCCCCAGGCAGAAGCATCGGGAAGGACTCAGCTAAACCTACCACAAAGCCCTCCTGACTTGGCTGCAGGTTGGGCTGAGTAGACTTACCGGTGGATGCAGCGCTTGCTGGCCAGGTATTCCATCCCTGCGGCAGCGTTCTCCATCATCTTCAGGAGCTCCTTGACTGTCAGCCGAGCCCTCTCGTTGCGCAGGAAGGTCAGGAAGTCGCCCCCTGGGGAGGGAGAAGGCAGAGGCTCATGCCTGCTACTCTTCCCACCTTAGGTCGGTATTCCTCGGGGACAGGAGCATCCCAAGTCATGAAATCTAGTTCAGCCTTTCCTCAGCAGAGAAAAGAGGAGGGGCACCTGGGCATTCATGAAGTAGCCGCTATCAAGGTAGGTAGAGAGAACATTCTTAAGCCAACATAACGGCCAGCCCTGGCCTCCATCATTACTTCCTGGAAATGTTGGTGGAGGGCAGAATCCAGGCTCCAAGTTTCAAGAAAGCAAGTGGAGCAAAAGGACAGACTTACCCTTTACAAGCTCCATGACGATGTAGATTGGCTGCTTCTGAGTACAGACTCCAATGAGCCGGACAATATTAGGATGGCTATACTGCTTCAGGATCCTAGAGGGAGAGTAGACGCAGCTGGAAGGGGCAGGCCATAATGGGCTTCTCAGAGCCTGGGAAAGTGGATGGCTGTTGCAAAATATGCAGTGCAGAAGATCTGCATGTGCTTCGTCAGAAGAATCGCTAGCACTCCTCCGGGTATCGGTGGGTGGTTACCAAGAGGATTGGGATAAACTGAATGGTACAGTAAATGTTGCCAAGATTTCTGTAACCTAATCCCCTTCTTCAATATCTCTGGTTAAGAAAGACTTGCAAAAACAACACCGAAGTCTTCATAGCCAGCTTCCTTGAGCTGTGCCTGCTGCCTCCTCTCAAATGCTCAGAAAAGAGGAGCCCCCAGTATCAAACGCAGATATGCCACAAGACGGCAAAGCAATAGCAATAGACTATTGGCACTTAGTGCTTTACAGCCCTCTCTAAGCAGTTTACAGAGTCAGTATATTGCCCCAACAATCTGGGTCCTTATTTTACCGACCTTGGAAGGATGGAAGGCTGAGTCAACCTTGAGCCGGTCAAGATCGAACTGCCAAGCTGCTGGCAGCCAGCAGTCAGCAGACATAGCCTGCAGTGCTGCATTCTAACCATTGTGCCACTAAGGCAGGCTCTCCAGGCTCTCTGCTGATCTGCCAGAGCAGGCAGAAGCTCCGAATGCCTCCCTCAGGGAAACTGGCCAGTGAAGGAGCTATGCGTTCCCTCACCTTCTATTGAAAGGGAGATCCTGAACGTGGCCTTGGTGTCTGTGCTGCAGTGATTGGCTGAAGGCCTCAGCTAACAAAGAGCCATACGTACCCAGCCTCCTGTAGAAACCTGGTCTTCAGCTCATTTGGAAGCGTTTCACGGCAGGATTTCACTGCCACTGGAGTGTTACTGCCACGCAATAATCCACTGAAGACCTCTCCAAAATTGCCCTGTGGAATAAGGGCCGAGACCATGTAGCAGCAGCCCCTCCTTCAGCATGGCAAGGAGTAGCCAAAGGCTGGAAAAGGGAGCTTGAAACTTGCTGCATTCTGGCAGAACCAGCAAGTTCCTAAACTTCTGAAGAACAACTATTGCTAAGTGCCTTCACAACTCACCTTTCAGAGAGAAACACCTGCCACTAACACAAGATTGCAGCAGGATAAAAAACAACAATTGGAAATCAATTCAATGAAATGAACTCAGGACTCCGTAAACAACATTAAACCAACACAGCAATACATTTTAATCAATCCCTGGAACAGAACTGAGATCATATTCATAATTATTTAAAACAGGCCTTCGTGCAGAACTATCAGCTAAATAAGCCCTTCCCCTAATCCACAAAAAGGTCTTTTAGCTCCTTTGTACGGCCAAAAAAAAACCTTCCAGAGGAACAAAGAGTATGATTCCAGAGTCAGGTCCATCCCTAAAGGCTTGGAGCCAAGAACTCAAAGGAAAATAATGCAAAGGCCAACAAAACTGTAGGGTGAACTTGTGCAGCAGTGAACACAGAGCCCGGGGGATCCAGAGCAGGGATCTGCTGACACAGAGCCTGCTGACCATGTGCCCTTTCAGTGAAAGACTGGACAAGGAGCACATCCAAAAGCGGATGGCTTCCTTTTCAATGAGGCGGGGGGGGGGGGCAACGCAAGTTTGTAAAATAACCTATTGCTCTAAAAGGAAAGTTCTGGGCATGGATGAGGGCACAACAGATCAGCCAGGTGCTTCCTCTATTCAGAGGGGTTGCTTGGCTGAGGCATCACTCACCTGCCCAATGCGCTGGCCCAGCACAACGTCTTCATGGTCCAACACCCACTTGTCCTGGGGGAAGAGCAGCCCGTCATTTCCCCCCCAGACGCTCTCCAGCACCCTCTCCATCACCACCATCCGGTTCCTACCTTGGGGACGGGCTTGACCAGCACAATGCCACTTTTCTTCGTGATGGGCTGCCTGGACTTGAGGAAATGGTCAACCAGCAGCGGAATGGTGGGAAAAGCCTCACTCTCCAAGCGGTACAGATTCTGGGGGAAAGAGCACCCCACCATTACTCTGGAAGGCTACATTTTGTGGGGAAAGTCACTTCCCCTTCTACGCCACTGCGTCCTCTTCTACATTTTCCTAAACGGAACAGGATTCTCGTACCAACCTACAGCCTCCCAAGCCAGCTGGTGGCAGAATGGTATTCCACACTAGATCTCCTACAAAGAATTTCCCTCCTGCTAACTTCACTCTTGAAGAAGGCCAAGAATTGTGGGTTCTATCGATACATAAACTGTATACAAGGTCACAGTACACAGCTGGCCCAAGATCATATCCAGCTAAAACTCGCAATGTAGAGAACAGGGAATGCCATCCTTTGCACAGAAATAGCTTTCTTCTAGAATACACCAGAGTTGAACTGGTGGAGCATGTGGCTCAAATTTCTTTGAGCAGAACTCCAGCCCAGGGAACTATCAGGCAGATGACTCCATGCTGTCTACTCCTTTGCCATCCACTCCGCTTGCATGAGCCTTCAGGCCCACCACCTGCCAAATTCTGTATGGGTGCTCCGATGTCAAAGGGCAGCACTGAAACTCAGCTTTGGTGCGTTCACTGGCAATCTCATGCACAGGATTCTGGACTCCTTGGGGATCGGTTCTGCTCAATCAAGGTCCCTAGGACTTTCCTACAAAGGGCCAGAAATGACAGCCAGTACTGGAGTAGAAGGCTTGTTCCCAATAAGCAACGGTGAATGGAACATGCTTGACTTGTTTGCACAGGCAGGGGTAGGCCACCTTGGCTCTTTTATGACACGTGGACTTCAACTCCCAGAATTCCTGAGCCAACATGGCTCAGCTTGGAAACCTCTCCCTTTCCCCTCAGCATGGCTGGCTCAGGAATTCTGGGAGTTGAAGTCCACGAGTCATAAAAGAGCCAAGGTTGTCTACCCCTGGCACAGGGTGTAGCCTCCCACTGCTGCCCTGAGGTTCCCCCGAGCACTCACATCAGCAGCCTGCAGGATAAGGTGCCGTGGTTGCCCTTCCCACAGCACCGAGAGGACGTACTCCTGTTTGCCTTGGCTTTCACGCACCAAGAAGTCACCATTGGTCTGCAGAAGCTTCTGCACCTCCATGCGGGGAATGGCACCATGGTACCAGGCCTGCTGCCCAAGGGGCTTCTGCACCTCCGGGAGCTGCGGCAGAGAGGGTGGCAGCTGTGGAAGAGACAGAAGTTCAAGGCACTTTCCTCGCTCGTCTCCCTGCATGGGAAGAGCCACTTCCGGCACCAGGAGAGGACGGGAAGATCCCTTCCGGGCAAATAAGAAAGCAAGGAGAACTTGGAGAAGGCAGGAGGGGAAAAGGAGAGCACAGCTGGCCTTGGAGAGGAGAAGGAAATGCAAGAGAAACAGGACAAGCTGAACAATCATCCACTACGGGCAGTTCTCCTTTAGTGACCACTCATTGAGTGACCGATTGCAGCGGTGCTGGGCAAGGAGACTTACCACCAATCCTCAAAGTTGCAGTGCTATTGCAGTGACCCTGCGGCCGTGTAATCACGATTTGGCAATCGGCATGCAATAATAATGGTTGTAGCATCCCGTGGTCACATGATCACCATGGCAACCTTCACAGCCAGCTTCTGACAAGCAAAGTTGATGGGGAAGCTGGCAGGAGGTTGGAAGTCACGGCCGCATAATACCATGCTTAAGGCACAATTTCTTTAACGGCCGTTGCCAGAGCTACCACCGGATGCCAGTGCAGCCACGTGATTTTATGACCACCTCACTTAGCAATAGAGTTGCCAGTCTCAATTGCAGTTAACTGAGGACTATCTGATCAGTGGGTATGTCTCTCTCTCTCTCTCTCTTTGTGTGTGTGTGTGTGTGTGTGTGTGTGTGTGTGTGTGTGTGTGTGAGAGAGAGAGAGAGAGAGAGAGAGAGAGAGAGAGAGAGAGAGAGAGAGAGAGAGAGAGACGTGATTTTATGACCACCTCACTTAGCAATAGAGTTGCCAGTCTCAATTACAGTTAACTGAGGACTATCTGATCAGTGGGTATGTCTCTCTCTCTCTCTCTCTTTGTGTGTGTGTGTGTGTGTGTGTGTGTGTGTGTGTGAGAGAGAGAGAGAGAGAGAGAGAGAGAGACGTGATTTTATGACCACCTCACTTAGCAATAGAGTTGCCAGTCTCAATTACAGTTAACTGAGGACTATCTGATCAGTGGGTATGTCTCTCTCTCTCTCTCTCTCTCTCTCTCTCTCTCTCTCTCTCTCTCTCTCTCTCTCTCTCTCTCTCTCTTTGTGTGTGTGTGTGTGTGTGTGTGAGAGAGAGAGAGAGAGAGAGAGAGAGAGTTGACATACTTCTTATCAGAGAAATAACTCCTGTTATACACTCACTATTCATAAAGATCATTGCTAACTAATGAGGTAACTGCTCACAATCAACATCACTCCTAAGTAAGTGTGAGAGACAACACAAGGGCACCCCACACATGTGGGAGGCAGGAAGTTCATCCTTAGGATCAGAACTGAGAAGAGGGAAGAAGAACCCCAAGGCTGCATTCAGGCAGCAGCTTTAGCCTGTTTGTTCCAGGCTGGCTGGCAAAATCCGCTTCCACACGGCTGGCAGAGAGGACAAGTGGAAGGCCAAGCTGGGCTGGGCATGGTTGGGGTGCAGGAGGCCCTTCGCTTTGGAGAGACAGGCTCTACCTGTCCTTGAACAATAGCAGGTAGACCAAGCCACCCCACCACCACTGACACACACACCCCATGTTGAAATAAGTTAACTTGGCTTTTTTGGGGACTCCTGGGAAGTGACAGTTTGACACTCCCGAAGATCCAGCTGGGAAGCTGCACAGACAAGGCTTCTGTCGGGAAGGGGCGGAAAGGGCCGGTCCTGGGGCCACAGCTATATTTTAGATTTTTACTATATTTTTTTACTCAATTTCTATAACAATCCATTTCAATGACTCTGAGCAGTTTACAATTCCAATCTGCAAAAGCAATAAAAGCATTTAAAAACAATAAAACATCCACCCTTATTTTATTTGCTCAATTTCTATGAGCCGGGGATGGGGCCAAAGCTGAATTGTGGGGACTGGCCCTTTAAGGAGGGGTGAGAGCCTGGGGACTTTCGGAGGAAAAGTGTGCAGAGATTGTGCACTCTGATTGTGACAACAAAGGGCATTCAAGGCCCGACTCTTCCTTCAGGAGGCCAGAAGAAAACCCAAAGTGCAAAACTGTAGACAGGAAGATGTTCCCTTGCGGTGTTTCTGTCAGTGACTGGTGACTGGCAAAGGGCCCACTTTTCTAATGGATAAATGGCTGCTCTCCATTGAGGAACCGACTCTGGTTTGGCTTTAAATTGCTCAACTTCACTGCCTCTCTGCTGAATTTCTTCTTCTGGTTTCCTCTTTTTTGTCTGACCGTAAGAAATGCCTGTAGGTCCCTCAGCTCTGCCCAACTGACGTTGCTGCAATTACGCCACTTTCCGTTCGTTATGAAAAGCCAACAGATCCAGAATCAGCCTAGCTACCTTCGTACTTTGCTCAGACTGAAATCCTTTTAATTACGGACCTGTTGATCTCGCCTCTGGATTCTCCTGCTTCTTGTTCCTTCTTTCTTCCTCCTCCTCCTCTTCCTCCTCCTCCTCCTCCTCCTCCTCCTCCTTTCACGTTTTTAGCATTTTCACACGTTACATTATTTTAAGAATGTTAAGCTCCAATTTTGGGATGGTGGCAGTAAGACGTTTTTAATTATTTTATCCCAAAAACAAAGCTAGAAAAAAAATGTGCTACTTCTGAATAAATGCCAGTTTTGCCCATTCCTCATCTAGCATATTTTAAGAGCAAATGTTTGGGACTTTTTGGGCTTTGCCTAACTGGTCAGGAAATCCAGCTGGGCAGGGAGGCAGTGAGAAGCGTCAAGCAAGGATGGCCACTCACAGAGATACGTGGACGGAAAATGCCTGAGATGTGATTCTTCAGGGCCTCCAAAGCTGGCGGCGTCCGGCTCCAATCTCGCTCAGACTCCTGCTCCTGCCAGAGAAAGAAGGCAGAGGGTGAACTTGGTGTGAGCAGTGGGGGGAAACAGCCCAGAGAGCCAAGCTCAGCACTATGTCAGAGACCACCGCAGAGCAGCCCGCCAAGGCTTGGAGTTCAGCCCATCCAAGTGGCAGGGCGGAGAAAAAGGAGTGACTGGACCAAGCCCGTTGCTTGTGCCCCTCCTGTCTCCCCGATCAGCACAATGGTCAAGTTGCCCTGAGGCAGCCTGGGGCCATTCAGACATGCTTTGCTACCACCTTGCCTTGCTGACTTGGCAGGGCACTGCTTATACTCACCCCGGAAGAGAGTGACTGCCTGTCGCCCTGCAGATCAGGGACAGGTGGAGGGTCCAGGGATCCCAACTCATCCAGCTTCTGTTGCAGCAAATCCCTTTGGGCCTTGAGTTTTTCTTGAGTGCCCAGAGCAAGATGGAAAAGGTGGCAAGCTTCATGCAGGGACTTCTGCCTTCCCAGGAGGAGGATGCTACGGAAGAGAAAGAGGTGCATTGGATGGAGCACCCAAGGATAAGGCAGCATGCACGGGAAAGGATGCTTTGCCAAGGGCAGCACATCTGTGGCAGAAGATCAAGGGAGCCCTCAGCCCTCCAAAGAGGTAGGAGATCTCTGGCACAAGACATATTTGCATCCAGCACGTGGCTTCCTCTGGGTGGGCCACCAAGAAGAGAAAAATAAAAGCTCCTCTGTGCAAGAGGAGCATTTCTCTTAGATTACTCGCTGCTTGAAGAGAATGTGGGAATGAGTGAGTAGCCTTCAAGGACCACCTTGAACACGCCCCCACGCCTCCTACTTCATAGGGGCAGGGGTGTAATGTTGTGGGGCATCAGACAGAGAAAAGAGAGGGTGGGGAAAGGCTTTGGAGCTGTAGAATGAGTGGCAGGGAGTTGTGCTGTTGCCCCATCTTCTGGCCTCTGGGACGGAGAGCCACAAGGTGTGTTTCACACAACCTCGCAAAGGGAGAAACAGAAACGAAGGGCTATTCTAATGGCAAGCATGCGTTGCAGAAGTGAGCTTGTTACTCTTCCTTGGCCTGGCCCCTCAGGATCTGCACCCTTCCCTTTGGGTAACAGTGGAGGAGCCAGAGTGGCAATTGGGCAACCTCTGGAGGTTCCTGCTTCAGTGGCACAGGCTCACCGTTTCCCTGGGCTCCCTGCCATCTCATCGTTCTGGATTTCAGCTTCCAGCATCTGGACACGCTTGCGATGGCCGTCAGCGCTCTCTGTGGCGCCGATCAGCTCCTCCTCCAGGGAGATCAGCCTGCAAAGCAGAGAAGGGGGTTTCCTGTCTCACACACAGAGGACAGCCCCATAGTGAGTTTTGTGTGCCCAGGCTCAGCTTCCAGGGTGGCCAGTCGGTGCAGGCTGGTCTCTCTTCTTCCGTTCCTCCTCTCCCCCCCCCCCCGGCCTCAGCAGTGCCCATGCAGGTGGGCTGGATCACCACCTCACCCAGGGGCAGCCTTCTTCCCGGAGGGCCCCGCCTTCCCCTACACACGTGTGTTGCAGGCTTTCCAGGGTGAGTTCATTCAGCTGGAGCTGCCCCTCTTGCAGGACCTCCGTCTCAGCCTCCTCTAGCAAACTCCTATCAAAGGTCACCAGGCCTGGCATCTCCTGCTCACACCTGGAGAGAGAGAGAGAGAGAGAGAGAGAGACCCCAGCCAGCCTGAGAACGAAAAGCCCCCGGCCCCTTGCTCTCCCCGCCACCCAGGAGATAAACCCTCAGCAGACCGTACCTGCAAGGGGGGAGGAACTCATCGTAGTCAATGTCTGGCTGGATGCGGTCGATGGCCCTGACCATGGCCTGGTGCACAGCCACCATCTCCTCCTGTACCAGGCTTGTGATGCTGGCGTATTCTTGCAAGGTTGCCTTCCTGTTGGTACAAACTCAAGAGGATGAATAGAAAGAACAGCGTTCACACATGCACATTCGCTTCCCTCTCTGAAGTCAGCAGGATTGTACAGAGCGCAGACAACAAGAATGAAATACTAAGCCAAAGAAATTAAGGCGTGAGGTAAGAAAAAAGGGCTTTGCTAACTGTACCCCAACAGTGCCCACTCTCCCCGCTCTCCCTGCTGCCTAGTTTTGTTTCATCTTCCCTCCTGAATCGCCCTCGGCACAAGCCCATCCAGGGTCAACTGCTGCTCTTACGTGATCTGGGTCATCTCCTGCAGAAGACCGTGCAGGGACTGGAGAAGGCCGGGCAGGATCTGCTCGTAGTGAAGGCTGTGCTGCACTTCCGCAGCTCGCAGGGCCAGCACGTACTGGTTGTGCAGGGAGTAGAGCTTCCAGAGGCTGCGGACGTATCTGTCCTTGGCCTTCTCACGTTCCTTGTCTGAGGACAGAGCCACAGAAGTGGAAGGTAGGATTAGAGTCCAGCGGTAGGCTCTTTTATGACTCGTGGACTTCAACTCCCACAATTCCTCAGCTAGCCACGCTCCGCTTGGAAACCTCTCCCTTTCCCCTCAGCGTGGCTGGCTCAGGAATTCTGGGAGTTGAAGTCCACGAGTCATAAAAGAGCCAAGGTTGCCTACCCCTGGCCTAACCAATCACTGACAAACACTAGCACCATCTGGCATGGTCTCTGTCTGTCCCAAGAGGCATCACGGCTAGGATTTCTTTGGAGACATCAGCTTGGCTGTTGACAGGGAGCAGGATGTGGGATGAGAAAGGCTTTGCCCCCATCCTGCCCCTGGCGAAGGACTCACCTTTGCTGGCCTCCTGGTATTTGCGCTTTGCCTGCGCACACTCTCGGATGTGGCTGCGGTACTGGGCTCTCAGGCGCTCGGGCTCTTGCTGGGTGGTCTGGAAAAGCCAAGAAGGCAGCTCAGAAGGGCTGTCAGCCCCAGTGGGTTCCCCCCCCCCCTTCCTGGCCCTTTCTCCCGGGATCCTGTTGGTGCCAGGAGGGCTCAGCCAAATTGCTGTACCCGGATGAAATCCTGGTTCATTTGTTGCCACTGTTCACTGTAGCACCGGTGCAGCTGATGCTTGTCTTGGATGAGCAGGGCCAGCGTGTCCAGGGGTCCAGCCACCAGGGCTTCCGCGTGGCGCTCGAGAGCTTGGCTCAGCGCCTCAGTCTGGGTCACCAGGGACCACCAGCACTGCAAAAGAGAGGGTGACCAGGAGCCGGCAAAATCTGGCCTAATTCCATGGGGGGACTTGGGGTACTCTCTAGATGCAGTGCCAGTTTAAGCTGGTTGCGGAAAGATCTTTCTGAAGAAGGGCTTTACAACCAGTTTGTACCAAGTGGAGGCAGGACAGCTGAAGGAAGGCCTGCCGGCTCTCCCCTTAACTGACCCCCCCCCATGGCGGAGGGAAATATGCCATGATCGGAAAGACCCCCAAAACCAGCGGGCTCTCTCTCTTCTCCGGCAGTTTGGTTAGGGCTGCCAGGTCTGCTTCCAAAAAATAGCGGACAAGCGGGGGGGGGGGGGTTAAGTAGTAAAAAAAGTAGACTGTACAGCTTTAGATTACGTACCATTTCATCATAAAGCTTTTGAATAAAAAATATGTCCACTATTTTGTGAAAAAAAATAGTGAACATAATGTGAAAAAAGTGGACTGTCCGCTCAAATAGTGGACACCTGGCAACCCTAAGTTTGGTCAGTCCCAGCTATGGGTTTTTTTAAATGCATTTTGACCGTCAAATCAACCTGACTCCACGCTGGAGCCTCTGGCTCTTTCAGAAGGGGCGCCCTTGCCGGGTCTCTCTGAAACGGCCCCGCAAAGAGTCAGAGCCCCGGTGGAGAAGCGCCAAAAGCCTCGGCCGCGGTTTGTAACTCGTCTGCCGCCCTCTTGAGCCACCCAAGAGCCGCGCCCTTCCGCGGGCATTTCGGACGCGCCCGAGGCCGCTCTCCCCGCGAGGAGCCCGGAGCGGACGGATCGGGGAGGCGCCGGCCGAGATCCCGCCCGGGGCTGCCTACCTGGCCGATCTGGCCTCCGAGGCGGGGCTGCCGGCCGCCCTCCCGCTTGCCGGCCAGGCTGTGCATCTGGTGCAGGAGCGCCGCGTACTCCCGGTCGCTCTTGGCCCGCTGCCCCATCCACTTGCGCAGCCCCTCCAGCAGGCGCACCTCCGCCTCCTGCAGCTGCAGCAGGGCGCTGTGGCCCTCGGGGCAGCCGAGCGCCAGCCCGAAGCCCATCGCCGCCCGGCAGGCAGGCAGGCAGACGGCCGCCTCTCCCGCCCCGTCCCGCCTCGAAGCCCTCGAGCCGCGCCTGGCTGGCTGGCGGCCGGGAGACCCCCCGCCCCTCCTCGGGCTACCTCGCGCTCTCCCGCGGCCCCCACAAGCCGCCAAGGCGCCCTTCGCCGGTCCGGAGGGCAAAAGAGGAACAGGAAGCCTCCCGGCGCCCGCCCGGCATTGCAAGAGGCCTCTTCCTGCGCCGCCTCTCCTGCCCGGCTCCAGGGGCACAAGAGCCGGCCGGGCGACTCGAGGCCTTTAAGGAGCCCCGGTCTTGATTGGCTGGCGAGGCCGCTTTGGGTCCCCGGCTCGTAGGTGCCCCAAGGGCTGGCGAGCGGACGGAGGGTGGGGAGGCCGGGACGGGCACCTTGGAGGGAGCAGGGCCGGTGGTGGAGAGCCAGCAAGCCTGCCATTTCATCTAACCAGAAAGGCAAGTGACAGTACAGTGTGACACACACACACACACACACACACACACACACACACACACACGCTAGGCTGCCATTAGGCTGGGTGCCAGGTGAGGTGCCCCGAGGTAGCCTCCTTAAACAGGAGATAGGAGCCTGCTGTCAAGATCCAGATGCCTCCAGAAAAGGTAGTTTTTATTTATTTTTATCTCGCCTTTTCTATTTTCATAAATAACTCAAGGCGGCGGCTAACACACCCAGTACTTCCTCCTCCTGTTTTCCCAACCACCAGCCTTGGGTGGGCTGAGAAGGGGGCACTGGCCCAGGGTCACCCAGCCAGCTTCTCTGCCTAAGGCCGAGTGTCCCGGTTTCTAGCCTCCTGCCTTCACCGCTGGCTCCAGGTGGGACTCCCAGCCTTCCACCAAGTGGCCATTTCCACCCTCCCCCACACACACACTTCTCCTCTCAAACTGCTCTTTATGTCATCTTCCTCTCTATAACTTAAATCTGCTTTTCATCTTGCCTTCCGGATGGCTGAAAACAAGCGGCAACCCTCTACCGTGCCATTTATTTCTTGTGCTTGAGGACATCCAGTAACAGGATTCTATGATTTGGAGCCCTTCTCGGGTTTAAACCATTCCCCCAAATCTCTTTGCAGGTCCCCAGGAAATCCCTAGTAACTTCTCTGAAGCTTCCGCTTCTCAGTCTTCTCTCCAAGGGCTGCCTGGAACTGAGCGGTGTGCTTGGGATGGGACCATCCTATTCAACACCTCCCAGTTGCAGCGTTCGGCTGGATCCACGTCCTTAATATACATTTATATTATTTTCATTCCACAACTAGCTCCTGCCCTTGAATTTTATCTGCTTTTATTGGGAATTTGAAGACCCAGTGAAAGTCTGCCATCCACCAGGAGGCCTTGGGCCTTCCTCAGTTTTGCCAGGAGAGAAAAGCAGAGGGCCCGGACGGAAGAGGCCTGGGGCAGTCAGATATTCCTGGGTTTCAAGTAACCGGCGGGGTGGGGGGGGGGGTATCGTGGCTCTTGATTAAGGCTTTTAGGGCTTGACTGAGGCTTCCGGTGAGAGAATACAGCAAGAGAAACCAGGTTTGCATAGTTCCAACATTTAATAAACTTTAATCTCTCTAGAGTTATATCCACATCCATTAAATTAAAAAAAAAAAACTGGCCCCAGGAATCGGCTCCTTCTTCAAATTACAAGAAATCATTTGTGCACCAAAAAAGTTATAGAAAAAAGTGTCCTGGGCAGCCCCGACTGAGCAACCTCCACCAGGCGGCTCCCGAGGCCAGTGGCGGATGCCCGATGCCCGGGACCAGAGATTGTCATCCGAGGGGGGGGCAACAAGGCACGTAGGAAAGGTGGAAGCTCCAGCAAAGCTCAGCAGATCCAGGGAGCAGCCGCCAGGGGGCGCTGGTGAGCAAGCCAGCCGGCTGGCCGCCCCTCCAAGGTCCAGAGAACCTGCTCGCAGTGGGGGGGGGAGGGGAGGGGGCCGGGCAGTCCATCTGCACTGAGCAAGGCGGTGTCTTGTCCTCGTGGCCCCCTTTCCTGACTGCCCTGCTCAGTCAGGGGCGGAGGGGGTGCAGCAGGTCAGGCAGGTCCTCCTGGCCACGAGGGAAGTGAGGAGGGGAGGCGATGCCTGGGGGCCAAGGCAGGAGGGAGCTGGGAGCCCTCCTGGCGCCTCGGCACTCCCCCATCTAGGGAGATGTGGCCCCTGGGCCCCACTTCCTTTCCACCCTAACAGGACAGACTGGTTTAGGGTTTTTTTTAAAAAAAAAAAAACTTTGGTGAATTAAAACCAGAAGAGAAGGACTCCAGCAGCAGCAGCAGCATCAGGCCCGTAAGACACAGGGGGCTCAGCCCCAGGAGAGAGCAGGAGCCCCGGGTGGGGGGGTGAGTCTGGCCTGCTTCACCGGGGGCTGCAGACTCATCAAAGCCTTTGGTCTCTGATGAAGGCAGTCCTCTCGCCCTCGGCTTCCTCCTCCTCCTCCTCCACCTCCTCCTCCAGCCCCTCCTGCCAGAGAATGGAGGGCAGCCCTTTGTAGGCGATGAGGTTTCCGCTCTCCAGCGAGTAGATCTTGTAGCCACGCAGGCACGGCCCCAACCGCAGCTGCAGCACCAGGAAGACGGTGACGAACACCAGGACGATGAAGGCACAGCTCAGGCCCGCCACCAGGAGCGGCAGGTAGGAGGGGGGGCTGGCAGGAGCCGCGCCCTCCCCCCCCACGGCAGGAGAGGCCCGGCTGCTCTGCGTCTGATGGGAGCAGGTGTGCTCCTGACTGTTGTAGTGGGCATGAGCCGGGCAGGACGAGCACTGGGAGGCTGAGGAGCCCAGGCAGGTGGCACAGGATGGATGGCAGGGCACACAGAGCCGGGACTGCAGCAGGTGGGGGTCCAGGCTGTTCTCCAGAGGCGGCGGCCCCAGGGCCGGAGCAAAGCCAGGTGGACAAGTCTTGAGACAGGTCTTCTGGTGGAGGTAGAAGCCTTCTTCACACACTGCAAGAGAAGCCAGAGGAGAGAGGATGCTTTGAAAGGCTGAGGTATAGAGGGAATGTGGGAAGGCTGGTAAGAAGATCTCAAATGTGGGATGCGATGTTATTTGGTGGTGTCAAAAGCAAAACAATCACGGAAGAAAAGAAATGAAAGAGGCAATAAATATAGGATGACTATGGGAAGTGAAAGTGAAAATCCTGTATGGAAAAAAATATTAGCAGAGGGATTACTCTCAAAATAAATTGAACAGAAAGATGATATGGAAGCCACCTGAATAAAGTAAAAGGGAGAATGTGACAAGTGTCCAGAAGAGGACGGAGTGAAAGAGCCAACTGGAAACCTAGAAGCAGATGCTGGACTGAGTGCCACATGGTGGTCCAAGGACAGTGGGAGGGGGCAGCTCCCTGGGCCTCTGGTGCTTTTCCCCTCCCATCAGAGCCAAGTCACAGAAACCGCGTCCTTCCTGTGCCAAGGCTGGTGACCGAGTTACCCACTGCTCTGGCAGGAGTGCCTCCAGCCCCTCCACTCAGAGGGCCACTTGGGGACCACAGGAAGGGGGGGTTGAAACCACTTCTTAGCTAACTAGGATGTGGAGAGAGCAGCAGAGAGTGGTGGGCCCAAATGGGCAGACCGAGGGAACCTGCCACCAAGGCAGGACTCCCCCTCCCTTCCCTTGGAGTTGGGGAGGGGGCAAAAGAGGCACCCATCAAGTCCAACCTGTCCAGGGACAGGGCAGGCCCGGAGCCACCCTTCTGCCAGCGGGCAGTGAACACAAGCCCAGGCCCAGGGCAGGGGCCACCCCCGAGAGTGGAACACTGTGCCAAGCAGTCTGTGGGCAGCTTTTCCTTAGGACTTACCCACGCAGGCCTGGTTGGTGACCAGGGTTTTGCAGCCACTGGTCTCAAACTGGTTGGAGAGGTCGGGCAGGTCGGGTCCCGTCCCATACAGAACCAGGACGAACTTGGTGAGGGTGCCTGGAAAGCAGAAGGGAAAGAGGGGTGAGCACCTGGAGCAGCCTCCCTGCCAGTCCAGATCCAAGGGGAGAGTGTTCTTTGAGGCTTCTGAATCATATTGTAAATTTTTTAAAATGCATTTTGTCTGATAATTCATGTTTACGGAGAGTCTTCCTGGCATCCGGGCAGACAACACCAAAAGGAAACACCGAGGAATAAAGCGCGCACTACCGTAATTGTTTGCTTCGCTCGTGTTCTCAATTTCCAGCACCCATTCGCCAGCCGGGTCTTCGTCCCACGAATGCGTCGTCATGAAGGCCCAGTCGTTAAAGCCATCGGCCGAATAGTCCCGAGGCCTGGTCAAGCAGAAAGAGGTGATGGGGAGGGCTCGGCAGAGGCTCGGTGGTCTTTTGGGACCGGAGGCGGCAGGGGTCAGCTTACCTGGCAGCCAGGAGGGTGGAGCGGGTGCCCATTGGGCTGACCAGGTGAATGGCCAGGTCTCCGCGGCGGTTGTAAGAAAGGGTCAGCCTGGCTTGGACATGCTCCAGTCCGGCCACGTAGTCAGCCTTTCCCCAGCAGGCCTCCACCTTCTGCCGCACCTCCAGACGCTTGCCAATGTCCCTGCAGGACACAAGGATACTCAGCAAGGCAGCCAGCGACCATGGGGCCTCTTCCCCCATGGGGTGGAGTGGATGAGCCCCCCATTAGAGGCACTGGATACATGCACTAGCTGTCTGGCTGCCTTGTGGTTATTTCTCTTAAGGTAGTTTTTACTTATTCATTGCACTGGAATTCTGACTTTTATATTGTAAGCCACCCAGAGTCTCCCTGGAGTTGGCCGCACCAAAATCTAAATCAATCGATCCAACAATCCTGCCAGGACAGTCAGTCACTCAACGTATGTTTGTAAGTTGAGGAATCCCTGTACCCAAGAAGCTGAGCCCACCCACCCACCCACCCAAGGAGGGAGAAGACACCCACTTTGGCTCGGGGAGGATGTCAATGATGCACTTCCGCTGAGGCCCCACTGAGGTCCAGTTCTTGGCCAGGGCCACCATGGCGCCTGCATCCAGCAACCCGTAGCCGTAGGAATGGCTAACTGCGGAAAGAGGGGCGAGTCAGGGCTGGGCAGGGCAGGACGGCATCTGCCGTGGCCCGTCTGCTCCATCCCCAGGGCTACCTTTGCGTCCCACCCCGTTGGTGGTCCAGTCGTTGGTGTTGAGGTGGGCAGGTTTGGAAGTCCGCACAACCAGATGCTGCATGTCCCGCCAGGTCAGGTTGTTGCTGCAGAGAAGAGGCAGGTGAGTCGGCAATGGCGGCTCCACCAGGCCCGGCTTGCACCAGCACCGCCCCCTCCCTTGCCCCTTACTTGGCTTCCAGAGCAAGGGCAATGATGCCAGCGGCCAGGGGTGCCGAGGCAGATGTGCCAGTGTGCGACTCAGTGCATTTCTGCCACAGGTCCGTCGTCACCTGGAGGACGGAGAGAGGAAGGCCAGCACAATCACAGCTTATCCGGCTGCCGTTCGCCTGCCAGCTCAGCAACTCCCCCCCCCCCCCACAGGCACCTCTATTTCCTCTGAAAAGGAATGGACCCCATTCAGTGGCCGTGGGGACCACCTGCAGGGCTGGCGCTCCCAGCCCCCCAGCTCCTCTTTGAGTTGGCCTCCCAGGAGACGTGCATGCAAACACGCACAGCGACATCGGCTGAGCCCCCCCTGGAATCTCTAGTGCCCGAGAGCTCCGTTACTTTGCGCTCTCTTTTCAGCAGAGAGAACTCTTCTCCCAAAACCCAGGAAATGCCTTATGGAGGATTTTTGTCTAGCCACAGACAAGGAGGGAGGGGCCTTAAGCCCCCAAACTTTGGCCCAAAATGTTTCAGTATCAACTGAAAGAATAACCGGGTGTTTTTGTTTTAATTGCTCCCAATGTAAACTGAGGCACAAGGAAATGCAGTCGGCCCCCCTCCACCATGGATGCCTGCAGGTGGCCAGATACAACTTCTGGCTCTGCCCCCGACGCGCAAACTTGAAGCCTCAGACTGTCCCTGCGGCTTGCACAGGTTTCCCCTTTGTAGTGTTTCTCCTCTCCAATGCAGGCCCCCAACAAGGGGTCTCCCTCTGTCCTGTCTTCCTTCCTTGCCCCCACTGTCCCTCCGAGCCATTTACACCACCAGATTCCCGGTTCTTTCTGCACTCTCTTTATGTCATTAATCATCTGTGATCTCTTGTCCCAACCTTGGCACCATGGCCAGCAATTGCAATCCAGCAATCGTGGCACCCGTAGCCAGCAATCCTGGGTTTGGGTTCCAAACCACCCGGGCATCTTTGGAGCACGTTTCTGTCCTGGGACCTGGGGGGAGGACGCACCCTGGGAGCAGGTGGGACTCACAATCTGTTTCTCGTTCTGGCTGCCGCTGCTGTAGGTGGTGGCCAGGGTGGAGGAGCAGGCCTCGCTGTACCAGGGCACGTTGCCATACTGGGTGGTGCTGCTGATGGAGAGGGTGTAGATGCTATTGGTGTAGCCGTCGCAGTTGCAACTGTCACGATCGCGGCCACCATTCCCCGAGGCCCAGACGAAGATGGAGCCCAGTCCGTTGCGGCCCTGAGAGAAGGGTTGGGTGAAGCAGCTGGGGGCCTCGAGGTATACCCTGACTGGCCCCCAGCTGCCCGCCTGGCCCGCCCCCTCACCTGACTCACGCCCCGGCGGAAGGCCTCTTCGGCCATGTGGGCGGGGCCATCCACGGTTTTGCCGTCGTCCTCCGGGCCCCAGCTGGCACTGTAGATGTGGATGTGGTCGGGGTTCAGGCCCAGCGAGCGGGCTTCCACAGCGTCTGTCACCTCCCCATCCAGCATGCGGACACCTGGAACAAAGATGGCCGCTGCTTTGACTGCCTCTGACCAGCCGGACCAGCCCAACAGCGGGCAGAGCCCAAGGGTGCTCCTCACCTCCGATTTTGGCGTTGAAAGCCACACCCACACCACAGATGCCGTTGTTGGCCACAGCAGCCACTTCGCCTGCGCACCGAGTCCCGTGCCTGCAACGGACAGAAAAGGCTGAGGCTATGCCTGCATAAGGAGGGTGGACAGTTCAGACATGCAATAAACAAACAAACCCCTTCTTCTTGGAGGCCTGAGTCTGCAAGAGTGCAGATCCGGGACAAAACCCCAAAATGTGACCCTCGCAAGGGTCAGGGGGGTCTTCCGTGGAAGCCTCTCATCCCAGTGCCCCACCCCAGGCCACGTGCCCAGTTACTCTCCTCCCTCCCACCTGTTGTCATTCGTTTGTGTGTAGCGAGGCTGAGGGTCCGGATCCTGGTCATTCACGTCAAAGCTGGCAGCCGGGTCCTGGGAAAGACAGAAGCCTCTGGGGCCTTAGTGCTCTGCCCCTTCACAGGAGACATCGGCCACCCTGGAGACGGGCCTGCTGGCCACTGGGAGGCCTGTCCCCCGATGCCGTGGCTGGGCTGGGGGAAACTTGGAAGCGTGGGCCCTCCAGCGAGAGACAGCCAGGACCCTAGGAGGCCTTTGCCCTCCCCTCCCAGGAGAGCCAGCGTGCCCATCCCCTCCTCCACTTACATAATTGGCCTCCAGATCTGGGTGGTTCTTCTCAATGCCATCATCCAAGATGGAGACCACCACCCCACGGCCAGTGTAGCCCTGCTGCCAGGCCTCCTCCACGTTCAGGTCTCTCTGGTTGCCGTTGGACTGCAAAAAAGGGGAGCAGCAGACCGTCACCCCAAAGAGCCGGGGTGCTCGAGCGGGAGTACAGGGGCTTCGAGAGCCCATCTTTTCCTTCCTGAGGGGGAATTCCCCCAATTGTCCTCAAAAGAGAATCTCAAGCCAAAGAGGAGAGAACCCCCCCTACTCAGGCTCAATCTCACAGCCCCCCCCTTTTCAAACATTCATCCAAATAGGGAATGCCCTGCTAGCTCTCTTGGTCTCTTTTCCCCCTCTCCCCCCCCCCCGCCCTCTCTGTGCTGCTCTCCTGCAGGGCACGCTCTGCCACGGCCCCTGGCACTGCCCCTTGGAACCAGAGGGGGTTGCTGGGAACCAGAGGGGGCCACTCTAGGGACACAGCCATTGGGCAACGTTTTAGAGCCTCCGTCCCGCTGGCTGGAGTGGCTAAACAGTGCCCCTCTGCCCCCGGCCTGCCCCCCCGGGCTTCAGAGAAGACAAGTCCCATCTCCCCAAGACAGTCGCCTCACCTACCAGGTACCACTGCTGGGGGAACTTCGGATCTGTCGGCTCTAGAAAGGCATCCCGCTTGGTCCGGCGCTTGGCCACCTGCTGCTCCAGCCAGAGCACCTGCAGAGAGATGCCCGTGGGTATGCTGCCAGGTTCCCACAGGTGCCAGAACAGCGAGGCCACGAAGAACCGCTGGGCAAGCGTTCATGTCAAAAGATGCCACTCTGGAGCTCTGCCAGCAGAGCAATCTTGCCATCTAGTCCCACAAGGACCACATGCCCAGCCCTGCCATGGCCAAACTGCAGGGGGGTGGCCCTCTGCTCATGGCCAGAGGCCCTTTTCTAAAAAGGCAAAGCAGACCCAGTGGAGGCTGCACGGACCAAGCCTTTGCGTAGTGGTGCGATGAACGGTTTTCCTTTGATGGGGTTCCAGGCCTGGGTGACCATCTCCCACTGCCCTGCTCCACTCAGGAAACGAGACCACCCTGCTCAGCACGCGGGCCCTATGGCCTCTGCTAAGCAGGGAGGGGGCCTTGCCTGGGCCTCCCTCCCCAGGCAAAGGAAGCCCGGCTCGGGCAGTCACAGAGCAGCCTCGCTCAGGTTCCGTGTCTCTCAGCTTCACCTACTTCCTCCCCTGTTGAGCTGGAAGAGAAGCCAGAGCTACACACCCTTCTAAGCATCTCCAGCTCCTCCTGCCAGCCTCCTTCTTCTCCCCAATGGGCCTCAGCCCAAACCCTCGGCAGATCAAAAACGGGGCGAGCAGCCATTCCATCCCCTCCTGGGCAACTCTTGACAGGCAGGCAGGCATGCAAGACAAGGGGCCAGTGGCTTGTGGGAGATCCGGAGGAGACCTGGAGCTCGGTAGGGCAAGAGTCATGGCGCAGCCCTCCAGGGCGGCCTCCTCCCTCTGGGGCCAACTCTGCAGGACCGGAATTCCTACCTGCGGCTCTCTGGACAAGGAGCTGTGCCAGGACCAGTGTGGCGAGAGGGATCGCTTAGCCACAGCCCGGTGGTAGAAGTGGTAATAGTCCCCGATGATCTGAGAAGAGAAGCCAAGCAGACCAGGTTCATTCGAGCGCTGGCCCCAGAGAGGGGGTCCAGCACCCACAGCAGAGGGGGGCTGCAAGGGAAAAACTAAAGTAGCCCTAAGACTCAGACTGTGAAGAAAACGTAACTTTCATGAACAGTATTTCATTCCTGCCTAATCTTAACCCAAGGGTAGGCAACCTTGGCTCTTTTATGACTCGTGGACTTCAACTCCCAGAATTCCTGAGCCAGCATGGGGAAACTTTGGTCCCTTCATGACTGGTGGACTTCAACTTCCAGAATTCCTGAGCCGGCATGGCTCAGCTTGGAAACCTCTCCCTTTCCCCTCAGCATGGCTGGCTCTGGAATTCTGGGAGTTGAAGTCCACCAGTCATAAAAGAGCCACAGTTGCCTACCCTTGTGACTTAACCCAATGAAACCATTCGTAATGCAGAGTTTGAGAACGACAGCAGCAGAGTCCCCCTGTGGGTGAACAGTCCTGATGCCTTACATAACACACCTTTCCCAAGACACTCCACACTTCAAATAAGGGGCACGGTGACCCTCAAAAACATGTCACAACAAATGTCTGGCTCTAAAGAGGCTGGTGAGGTTGCATGAAACGGCCTTTGTAAAAGGCCCTGGTAAGCTCTGAGCCACATGAACAGTGATATCTGAGCCATTGCTGGCCTGAAGACCAGAAGAATGGGTGGGAACTGACATCACCAGCCACGATCCCGCATCAACCCTGGGCAGCTGGGCCCTCTGCCAACATCACTGCTGCAAAGATAAGAGCCTGCTGGAACAGAGACAGCTGACTAGTCATCAAAACAGCGGTTTCCCAAAGCTGACATCAAACGTCCTGCCTAAAGAACGGCGCTGCCGCTTCCCACCAGTGGGGCCCTTGTGACTGGCAAAGGCAGACAGGAGGCCCATTCCAGATGAGCCGAGGGCTGCTTCCCAAGGGAGAGGTCAGCGCAGCCATGAATTCAGCCATGAAAGCAAAGGGCTCCAAACGCTGCCAGGCCAAGGGAAGAGTTAAAATCGAAGGGAATCTCTGTAGCTCAAGGGGGTCCTTGGTGCTCCCTCAGGTCGGCTGTTGCTCGCAGATGTTTTGCTACCCAGCTAGATCACATCTCAGCTCACTTCAGTGCGCTCAGTTCAGAAGTACTGAAGATGCGGGTTGTCAGGGAACCAAATGTCTACAGGCAAACAGCCAAGCTGAGAGAGCACCAAGATCGCCAAGGAAAACAGGACCAAGGAGTGTCAAGGAGAAAACTCTCCCGCTCTTCCAAGTGTCAGGATCTCGTGCAACCTAACGGTATCCTGGCTGGTATCCAAAAATCCTAGGGAATTCACCCGCACGAGGCCCCGCAGCAGGAAGAGTAGCCCCTCCCTCAGGAGTAGCGCAAGCCTCCTGCAGCGCAATGTGCAAGCCTCTGCTCGCGAACTGGCTTAAATATGAGCAAATACCGTTAGGAAGTAACTCACCGGTCCCAGGTTGAGGAAGCCATGCTTCCTGGCCATCCGTTCGGCTTCCTGCAGGCCAGCGGGTACCAGGACAGCCCAGGTGTTGGTGTAGATGTGCTGGCTGAGTCCCTCGCTGACTAGAAGGGCCAGGGGCACCGTCATCGCCCACCAGAAGAGCAGCAAGGGCAGCCTCCGAGCCATGAAAGCCAGGAGGGAAAGCAGAGCTGGGCAGCCAGGAGAGGCCCTCGCACTGCCCGGCAAGGGCTCAATCGGCCTGAGGAGGCATGGGGGCCGGTTCTGGACCACACATCGACTGCACAGCACCTGGAGAGCAAAGGGAAGCACAGGGCTCAGAGTGGACCTCCTCCCCACCTGCTCCAAGATGCCGAGAAGAGCAGGACGTAGGTAGCAAGAGGCTGTGCCCAATGTCTGCCAATAGGAGCCAAGTGGTCGTGGGGGGGGGCAGGAAGTTGCCACCATAAAGCATCATTTCCCAAGTTCCTGAGCCCAGATAAATTTCCTCGTGTGTGGAAGAGGCACAAATGCCCCCTGTGCAAGGCCGACTGCCAGCTGCCCTCATTTGGGATGGGAGGAGATTTGGGGGCTTATGTCCCCCTTCTGGAGGACCCAAAGGAGAGGGAAGGAGATGCTCCTAGAGGCCCAGCTGGAGCATGGTGAGGAGGAGCCCAACACTCAGGAAAGGAGAGGAGAGGAGATTGGGGCAGGTGCCCAGGATGAGCTGCACTCCCCTGCTTCCCTGCATGGGGCAGGGGATGCTCTCCGAAGGCCCTCCTGGCCCCCTTGCAAAGATGTGGCCAGAAGCAACCCAAGTGAGGAGTCAAGGCTGGCAGGTATTAGCCTCCTTCACGGTAAGGATTCTTGGCCACACAACACAGCTGCATTTGTGTAGAGGAACCAATCTGCATCCTGTTATGCAACTATCTATTTAGTAAAATCCTAACCCTCAAATCACTTTGCATTGTATGTGCTATGCTGTTGCTTTTCTTGCGACCAAAACAATCTCATAAGGAGCTTACAGAAAAAAAATGAAAGCGGAAAACATGCTATACACAAATGAACAAGTTTGCCAAGGCAACTTATTTGCAAAAAGGGGGGGGATGACTCCCCTGCAGCCAAAGCCCTTCTCTTGTGCTCTAAACCAGACAAGCATCAGCTGTGCTCTGATCTCTCCACCGAGGAGAGTGCTGGCTGGAGTGACCATGGAAAAAGGGGACAACCACACACAGGCGGCATGTTGGCAGAACAAGAGGCCTGAGGCCTGGAAGCCCTCCAGTGGAGCTACTGTGCACCCTAACCCCAACCCTCCTTTGTTGACTCAGCGGTGCAAGGGGCAGTATCGATCCCCCTTGTTCTGTGGGCAGATACTGTTTGTGCTTGACCTCTCCTCTCCATCTCTTGATCCAAAAACCTGGCGAGTGTGCTCCGTATGTCTGCCCAAGCACTCCAGCACAGAAGGTCCTGGTCGGGGCTGAATGCAGGTCCTCCATTCCCAGGGCTGAAGAGTCAGCAGAAAGATGACCAAGCAGAAGGTCATCCCAGCCAGAGGAAGGTCAGGAGAGCCGGAGAAGAGGGGAAATTCTACCCAGCCACATTATTTCACCACACTTGCTGTTCCTGTCTGGATCAAAAGTGATCTCCAGCCTCCAAATGTTAGCCTTCCAGCAGAACAAGCTTATTAACTGACCGAGCAAGCAAAAGCCCTTCTTTGGAGGGGGTGGTTCAGCAACAGATGGGAGCCATTTCTGTAATTCAAGGAAATGCCACTCCAATTGGAGGAACAGGTTCTGCCCTGGACGATGGACGGGTATGTGTGGCAAAGGCCAACCAGGAGCTCTCCATTCTCCAGCCAGTTTGGCAGAGTAACCGATACAGCGAGTGCATCTTCAGGAGGGGAGAGGCTCCGGCCACCTGTCTCATGGCGAAGAATCCAAGAGGAGGGGAGGGGAGGGGGGAGGAGGCATACCACAGACATACTAGAGATGTACTTCCATGGACCACTGAAAGAGAAAGGGCTCACATGCTTTGCCCAGGAGTGTGATAGGCAGGTCACAAAACAGGCTTTGGAGGGGCTGCCACAAAGAAGGAGGGGGGTGTGTGTCAATGTATTTTCCAAAGCGCCAGAAGGCAAGACAAGAAGCAATGGATGGAAACTGAACAGAGAAGCAACCTAAAACTAAGGAGAAACGTCTTGACAGTGAGAACAATTAACCAGTGGAACAGCTTGTGGGTGCTCCATCACTGGAGGTTTTGAAGAAGAGATTGGATAGCCATTTCTCTGAAATGGTATAGGCGGGTCCTCTGCTTGAGTAGGGTGTTGGACTAGAAGACCCCCAAGGTTTATTCCAACCCTATTATTCTATGTTTGATGTTCATCTTTGTTGCCCTTTTCTGCAGACTTTCTAACACCTGAGCATCTTTTTGGTATCATGGTGACCAAAACTGGATGCAACATTCCAAGTGTGGTCTTACTAGTACAGTGTAGAGAGGTATTATCACTTCACATGATCTTGATACTATCCCTCTGTTGATGCAGCCTGGGAGTGCATTGGCTTTTTTGGCAGCTGCAGCACACTGATGCTCATATTTAGATGATTACCCACTAGGACTCCTAGATCCCTCTCATAGTTACTGCTGTTGAGCCAGGTGCCACCCACCTGCGTATTTGTTTTTTCCTGCCTAAGTGCAGGACCTGACTTTTCCCACCACTGAACTCCCTCTTGTTGGACAGGGCCCAGTTTTCAAGCCTGTCAAGATCTTTCTGAGTCTTGAGTCTATCTTCCAAAGTGTTAGCAATTCCCCCCACCCCAGCTTGATGTCAATTTGCAAATTTCATGAGTTCCTTTTCTGTGCCCTTGTCTAGGTCATTTATGAAGAGGTTGAAGAGTACTGAGCGTGAGACTTGTTTTCAAAGTACTCGTGTTGGGCATTCCCAACGTGGGATCAAGACTGCTCTTAGCACCAATTTATACCTTCTCGCCACTTTCTCAATGATTAACCTTGGCTTTGTTAGCAGGACTGAGCAAATGAAGGACATGGGGACACACAGACGTGTTTCAGCACAGATTTGCCAAGGCATTTTGTTTCCAACCATTGTAATTTCTAGAGGTGAGAAAGTACAAATTCACTCAGCCCTCGAGCAACTTCAGCAGACAACCACTTCCTAACCACGTAACCTATTTCAGCTCAGAGGCCCACATCCCCAAGCCCTGCTTGCTCAGGCCCAAAGAAACCAGGTGAAAGCCTGACGTTAGATGCTCAGCCCTCTAACCCACCAGGTTTCTCAACAACCCACTTTGAGGAACTTTCCATGGACCAGGAAGATGAAGGGGGCTGCTATGAGCCCTTTCTGGATACGGAGCTACAAGTGAACTTGACTACTGTAAGGTGCACACGAGGAAAGGGTGTAATTTCAGGAGACAACTCTCACACCAGCAGCTAAGCCAAATTTCTCATTTATTTCCTTCTGTTCTCCTATTTTGCTCCCCACTGACTCTCTCCCCTCACCCAGAGTATTCTGGGAAGAGTAAAAAACAAAAATAAGAACCCCACTAATGCAGGGGATGGGCACTCAAGGGAGGTGGGAATTCCAATGCATGATTAACGTCTTTCTACTCTAGCCCAACTTCTGTTGGCCAAGCCCTGCCACAGCTTAGCTTGAGCACTTGAGACCACCCGATGCCCGGGGAAGGGTCACAGGTGCAGTGGGAGCTGCTTCTAAGCTCTGCTGTTTTTTTTGGGGGGGGGGGGCTTCAGACAGAAATGGCAGCTAGTTTGGGGAGAGGTTGACCAAGCAAAGCCAGGATGGCTCCTTGGGGCCCAAACACCCAGTCCCTGATCCGAACCTTCTTGTTCTTGGCTCGCTAGAGACAGCACAGATGAAGTGTGCCTCCAGCTCAGGAAAAAACAAAACCATTGTCTGTCCAGGCCAGAGTTTTTTGAGAAGAAGCTGGCTTAACTAGCCCACCGCCCCTTCAGGGTCCCTCCGCGGTTTCAGATTTCGGTAAACAAGTTCTGCTTTCGCACTTCTACCCAGACGGTGCGAGACGGGCCATTCAGAGTTACCCCCGGAAAGTCTCCCCGCCCCCGCGGGGCCTCTGACTCACGCGCGGGTTCGCCCGACATCCCGGCTTGGGCTGCGAGAGCTCCAGGCGGCGTTCTGGGCCACGCACTTCCTCCTCCCGCGGCCGCTGCGACGGGGGAGGCCCGAGAGAAAGCGCCGGGTCGGGACAGAGAGTCCCCCCCGAGACGGAGCAAAGCCTTGGATCTGTCCCGGAGGCCTCGGGGGGTTCCAGGGTGTCCCCGCTGGCCCGAGCGCCCTTTCCTCCGGATCCCAACGGGGCCGGCGGAGCACCGGTCTCGGCCCCAGCGCGGCGTTCTCCCCCGAGGGTCGTCCGCCCGCCCTCCGCCAGGCCGGCCCGGGAGCGGTGCCTCCTCGCCGCCGCGGGCTGGATGCGGGACCCGGGGCGGAGGGCAGGGCGGGCGGGCGGGCGTCAGCCGCCCGGAGGCCCCGCCGAAGCCGAGAACCGGGCCCGAAAGGCGGCCGAGCCTCCCCGTCCCTCCCGAGGCAGCCCGCGCCCTTGGAGCGAGCGAGCGAGCGCGGCGGGTCCCCCCCGTCCCCGTCCCCAGCCGTCGGCCTTACCTTCCAGCCCTCGGGGCTCGCGCCGCTCTGCTCACCGCGGCTGCCCGCTCGGCCCCTGGGCGAGCGGGAGCGGCGTCGTCATCGCGGCGGGCGGGAGGCGGACCGGGAAGCCCAGCCGAGCTGCCCCCGCCCCGCAGGCTGGCAAGCTGGCAGCGGCCTGACGCTTGTTGACGCGCGGGCGGCGGGGCGGCCCCAGCCCGGCCCGGCACCTCCCCTCGCGCGCCGCCCGGGATCAGCCGCGAAGGCAGACGGGCAGGCAGGCTCTCTCCCCCGGCCTCGCCACCTCGCCCGCCGCCCCTGCGCGGCTCCTCCGGCGCGTCGTCAGCCGGAAGTTCGGCGCAGGAGCCCGCTGCTCTCGCCCGGGGAAGGCGGCGCAGGGACGGTCGGGCTGGCGAGGCACCCCGGGCTGCTGCTCGCCCCGCGGCGGACGCGGCTCCCCGGCTCTGGGCTCGGCCAAGCTAGGTCCGGAAGTTGCCGGGCTTTTGCGAGTCGGTGCCCGGGAAGAGCCCGTGGAATCCCGGCTGGCCGCTGGGCGGGGAAGCTCCGAGGATCCCCGCGGAGCGGAGCCTGGGCAGGTGCCGAAGCAGCGGCCCGTCTTCCGCTCCGCTTCTGGGCCCCGCGCTTCGAAGGGGACAAAGGCTGAAGGAGACTCGGGGCGCCGGGAATTGTGGAAGGTCTGGCAGCCGAATGGCTTGAAGAGCGAGGAGAAGTCCCGGGGAAGCGTCGCCTCCAAGGGGAGGAGAGCAAACCAAAGCCCTGCGGCAGCCAAACGGCCGCTTCGGGCGGAGGGAACCTGGGGCCTCGGCTGCAAAAGACCGCAAGGGAGAGAAATGCGGGCCCGGGGCTTCCCCTCGCCGGAGGCTTCCAAATGGGGCTGGCGGATTTGGTGGCTTTGATAGGAGTTGAACGATAATCGGTTGTTCTGAAGTTGCAGCGCTGGTCTCTGAAGTAGGCAATCCTATTTCGGAAATGAATTGAGACAGCTCTGCCAGGGGCCCTCGAGGTCATTAAGCCCACCCCCCTGCAGGCATGGAAGTTAAAGCTTCCCCAACGTTTGACATTGAGGGTCTGATTGAAGAGCACCTTTGGGGAAGTGGTTCCAGGTTAGATTGTTCTGTTAGGAAGATTTTTCTCACTTTCAACTAGAATTGGTCTTGTTAATTTGTCCCTTGCTCCAGATTCTTCAACATACACACACACACACACACACACACACACACCAGTAACCTCTTTTGGAGAAGTGGTTTGAAGATTGCTTTCCTGTCTCCCCTCAGACATCTTTTTCCCAGCACAACTTCATGGGAGTTGGCCAGTGTTTGTTAACCACATGCTTCATGGTAACACATCCCTGTTTCACACAGTTATTTCTGGGACAGAAGGACAAGGGAGTGGATTCTGCACTCTCCTTGTCAAGTTTTCAGATTTATTCATGACACATATTTTCAAGCCTTCCATTATCTTTTTCCGTTTTAAGTATTATTTACTTTTGTTTAATGAAGTGGAAAACATTAGCCGAAAAAAAGTGATTGGCCGCTCTGACAGATATATTAAAGGTTTGTTCTGTAATCATTGGGTGATACTTTTATCATATTGTTTATCATATCGTTCATTTGTATATACCATATACTTATTTGTTTAATGCTTACCTGGAAATGCCAAAACACCCACCTCCTCCCACAGTGCTATCAAAATACCTGTTCAACTAGTGACAGCGAAAAAGCCCCAATGCAGGAAGCCATTCGCCTGATAAGCTCTCAAATATCAAGCCGAAGAAGCACCCCCCCATGAAACACATACACTACAATTATTATTTTTTTACTTGTGGGGAATTCCATATCAGTTATGTGACTTGCTGGATTGGGTTTTTTTTTCCCTGTGTCAGCAGTTAAACAGATCTTTTGCTGGCATTGTGGGAGAAGGTGGGGTGTTTTGGCATTTCCAGGTCAGACCTTCACCTCTGCTTTGCATCCGAACAAGACGCAGATTTGAGGGCCCTGCACCTGCCACATTTCTGTGGCTCTTATTCTCCACATCTTAACTGGGCAGGGTTAATTCAGCGATTGAAGCAGCATACAAATACATGCACACTAAAATAGCTTCAGGTTCAAGCAGAAAGACAATCCATGTTTAAAATATTCCAGCATCATCCAGAAATAAGGAATGTGGCTGATTGACAAAAATACAAGGAGTAATTTAGATTCCGATATACAAACCATAATGAAGAAAACTAAATTCAGGAATAGCATTATGTATAAAGCAGGCTACAATCTTAGAAAAGAGAATTGTACATTTTTATCTAATAGCTAGGAGGTCCTGATGGAAAGCTTATTCATATACTTTCCAGGGTCAGGGACCATCATTAACAATTTCTATTCTTGATAGAGTCATATTCTTTTTTTTAAAAACAACAACAACCCTTTCTGCCAGTAATGCAATTCTTCCTTTGTAGAAGAGTACAAATAAAACAGGAATAGAGTTCCTTTGAAGCCAGTCGAGCAAAGGTTAGGTTTACACAACAAACTAATCTTCAACTTTCTTCATGTTAGGAAACCAGAATTCCTCTGTCATACAAAGTGCTGTTCCAAAATAAACCGGACCATATTTGGAGTTTGGAAATCGGGCGCCACACAAGGAACTCCAAAAAATCTTTCTCTGTGAGCTTCTTGATATGGTTCACAAGCAACCAGGTGGTCTCTAAACAAAGCCCCAGCCCAGCAGAAAGCCATGCTTTGGCTTGTCCTTCTAGAAGCAGAACTGAGTCACTTGATATTGGAAATCACAGCGCCTGGAAGGCGAGGCTTCATACCACAAACACACATTCACACGGGAAAGACAGATTGTTTTTAAACACACTGGGTCCCAGACCTTGCTCCAAATGAGCTCTACCACACAGGAAGTGGCCTGTCTCTTGCCTGCTAAGCACCGTCATCTGTTCCCTGCACTGGAAATGCCCATTGACAAAGCAAAGCTGGTTGCTAAAAGGATAGACACTGATCTCTGCCCTAAGCCAGGAGGCTGGTGGTCATTCTCTTCCCCTCACCAATACCAGGTCAGATTAGTATTACAGCAGGCCAGAGTTTGGCATCTGTGCCCAAGACCCCCAGCCTGGCTTCTCGTGATGGCTTGCTTCAGACATACTAAAATAATGGCTGTGTTCCCACAACATCCTGAGCCATAACCTCTCTTATTGTGGGGTGGAATATTTTTACATTCTGGCTATATCAGGGAAGGCTAATCTGTCCACATTGGCAAAATAAAGTAAAAGTGAGATCTGTCAAGCTCAAAGAAGCCTCATGCTGTTTCACCATTTCTGGTGAATGCTCTTCCATTTCTCTCCGGGGCCACAAGAATAGGTAAAGTCCATGGTGAATACACAGACTACCCAATTGCAGAAAATTTGGCCGATGGTGTTGCATAAAATTGTACGATCAAGAAAGTTCCCTCCCTCAGTCCCAGCACCACAGGCAGCCAAACAACAGACAGGAGCCTTTTCAAGTTCTTTAAAAAAAAACATCTTGAATCACTCAATGGAGAAATAGAATAATTTAACTGTTTTCAACATTCCTTTCAGTTCACACAGCCCCCTTACAAGATTGGAATAGCATTGTGTATCATGTGACTGGAGGGATCTTAATTTTGCTCTATTAATAAAATATTGTAATCCAAATGAATTCTGTCCGCACTGAGCAAATTTTTTGACCCTTCTTCAGAAAAATAGACATTCAATAAGGAAGCAAGAAAGGAGACCTAGGAACTCCGCACGGCTGGCTCAGGAATTCTGGGAGTTGAAGTCCACGAGTCATAAAAGAGCCGAGGTTGCCTATCCCTGGCCTAGGCTCCGCCTCCACGGGACCTGGCTCGCCGGAAGCGGAAGCGAGCCAGAGCAGCCGGAAGCGGAAGCGCATCGTCCGTCAGTCCAGTGTTTACGCGCGGCGGAGAGGCGAGCGGCCGTCCTTCCTGCAGCGGCTCCCCGACCCCAGCCGTCACCATGTCGGGCTCCAGCAGCGCCATGATGAAGCAGCCCCCGATCCAGTCCACGGCGGGGGCCGTGCCCGTCCGCAACGAGAAGGGTGAGGAGGGGGCGGAAGGGGGGCTTCTCGGCGGGGAGGAGCGGAGGGGAAAGAAGAGGGGGCGCCGGGCTCAGCTGCAGGGCCTGAACCCCGCCCGCCTCTTCCAGGGGAGATTTCCATGGAGAAGGTGAAGGTGAAGCGATACGTGTCGGGGAAGCGCCCCGACTATGCGCCCATGGAGTCCTCCGATGAGGAAGACGAGGAGTTCCAGTTCATCAAGAAGGCCAAGGAGCAGGAGCTGGAGCCCGAGGAGCAGGAGGAGGACCTGGCCAGCGACCCCCGGCTGCGCCGCCTGCAGAACCGCGTCAGCGAGGACGTGGAAGAGAGGTGAGTGGCAGCCAGGCTGCCTGGGCCAGGGCATGGCTGGCTCAGGAATTCTGGGAGTTGAAGTCCACGAGTCATAAAAGAGCCAGGGTTGCCTACCCTTGATCTGGGCCAAGCCTCGATGGAGGCTTCTTTGCGTCCCAGCAGAGGCAGAGGGAGGAAAACGGCCTCTGTCTTCCAGGCTGGCGAGGCACCGCAAGATTGTGGAGCCAGAAGTGGTGGGGGAGAGTGATTCTGAAGTGGAGGGCGAAGCCTGGCACGTGGAGCGCGAGGACACCAGTGAGGAGGAAGAGGAGGAAGTAGACGATGAGGTATGTGCAGACGGAAGGGCCAGGTGTGGCGTTTGGGGCTGGACTGCATCTCTGAGCAACATTTTGGAGGTCCTTTGGGAAAACTCTGCTTTCTGCAGGAATTTTAACCTAGCCATAAATTGATACCTGACAGACTGGTTGGAATGGGGTAGGGTGCATGAACATGTGATAATCATTCCCCTTTAACTCTTCTTAACAGGAAATTGAACGTCGCCGTAATATGATGCGACAACGTGCTCAGGAACGCAAGAATGAGGAGTTGGAAGTGATGGAACTGGAAGATGAGGGCCGTTCTGGGGAGGAGTCTGAAACTGAGTCTGAATATGAGGAGTATACAGATAGTGAAGATGAAACTGAACCACGTCTTAAACCTGTCTTCATTCGCAAGCAAGTTCCATTAGTTAAAAAAAAAGGGGGAGGAGGTGGCAGTGGGCACTAATTTCTTGAGCCTGAGAGGTATTCCACAGCATTTCTTTTAAAATGTTGGTGGCATATAATTACAGCTCCATTTTGGTGGCTTCCACGGTGTTTTTCTTGCACCAATGGGTGTGAATTTTAATGAGATTTTCTTCTAGAAAAGATTTAATTTGGTTATTGTTCAATTTGGCACAAATATCTGTTGCAGAAAGGACCGAATCACAGTCCAGGAGCGAGAAGCAGAGGCCCTGAAACAGAAGGAGCTGGAGCAAGAGGCCAAACGTATGGCTGAAGAGAGGCGCAAGTACACCCTGAAGGTATTGGGAAAGGAAGGAGCAGGTGGTTGAGACACAAGGAATGTGGTCCTTCCGCAGGTTTACTCTCCCCTAAATTACTGCAGATTGTAGAAGAAGAAGCCAAGAAGGAATTGGAGGAGAACAGGCGTTCTTTGGCAGCCCTTGAAGCTTTGGATACGGACGATGAGAATGATGAGGAAGAGTATGAATCTTGGAAAGTGCGAGAATTGAAACGAATCAAGCGAGATCGTGAGGAACGTGAGGCGTAAGTATAATCAGATGGAGCCTTCGTTGGGTAAACAGTTAAAACCTTCCATCCTCACAAGAGGGAGTGAAAGAGGATGATTGTTGACGCCAGGTTATTTACTGCGCCTGATTTTTTTTTATCCAACCCCCTTCCTTCCCAGTGCGGAATTCCAGAACTACAGCTTTCTGGTGGAGGGCCATTCAGCCTTTGTAAGCAGCTCTAGCACCTCTCAAAGTAGCTTGTTCCGTTGCCAAACAATTTTGATCAGTGTGAGGTTTTTTTAACCAATTCCTTGTAATTAAACCAATTCTTTATTATTTTACTAAAACAGTAATACTGAGCATATCAACCCCTCCACATTATAATCCTTCAGATATTTGAGGGCAGATTTTTGTGTGTGTGTCCTAACATTTATTTATTTAGCATATGATGAAAATATGACAGAAGAGAAATAAACACATATACACCCAATCCACATAATTACATACAAAACCTCTACAGTGATACAGCAGTGGCCTCATAATTGGGTATCCAATTCAGCTATCTAGGCATTCGTCTCTGGTGTTCCTTCATGCAGATCTTCTAAGGAACGAGAGTGCACATTGTGGGCAGTTTTGCATACTATCACATCTAATTCTGTTCAGCTTTTGTCCAGCTAGAGCAAGAAGCTAATTTGGACCATTCCTCTCTCCAGCAGTATCATATCACCCCAATTTTCACCTTATTAGACTACAAGTTCTCTCTTGGTTATGGTCAAGGATGCTGAACAATAAAGCCCTCCCTATCTACAGAAACTACCAAGGGGAGTATTATAAATCCCATCATGATATGATCTGACTCTAGAGGTGTTAAAAGAAAAATCTTCACAAGAAAACCTTCCTGTGCTGTCAGGAACACAAAGCTAGGCTGTTGTAATACTGGACAAGCCCCACGGCCGCTTGGCAACCTTCTGTGGCTATGGGGGGTCTGCAAGTTGCTAAAAGTCATTTATCGAGCTGAAGCATACTCCCTTTTCATTCTATATAGGATAGAAAAGGAGAAAGCAGAGATTGAACGGGTACGGAATTTGACTGAGGAAGAACGCCGGGCTGAGCTCCGAGCCAACGGCAAGGTCATCACCAACAAGGCCGTGAAGGGCAAATACAAGTTCTTGCAGAAATATTATCACCGTGGTGCTTTCTTCATGGTAAGCATTTTGCCGCAAAACTGAAGGAGGGTCAAATATCTGTCCAGTAACCAGACCTGCCCTTTGTTATCCTCTATAACAGCTTTGTCCTCATCAATTTTATCTCCCCTGCAAACTGGAGTGTTAGGGCCTTTTTCTCTATCCCCAACAATTCTGACTTCCCTGTGCTCAGCTGTGCTCTTGCTTCTTTAGGATGAAGACGAGGATGTGTACAAGAGGGACTTCAGTGCACCAACTCTAGAGGATCACTTCAACAAGACAATCTTACCTAAAGTCATGCAGGTAAATGGGAGAGGAGCCCGGTTATGGATTAGAGGCAGGTGAGCAATTCCGGAGACCTCACTCAATCCTTCCTACACTTTCTTCTCTCTTTGCTATCTAGGTGAAGAACTTTGGACGTTCCGGACGGACTAAATATACCCACCTAGTGGACCAGGACACAACTTCCTTCGACTCTGCTTGGGGGCAGGAGAGTGCCCAGAATACAAAGTTCTTCAAGCAGAAGGCAGCTGGCGTGCGGGATGTCTTTGAGAGGCCTTCTGCTAAGAAGCGGAAAGTGACTTGAGTGGGAAGTATCGTCTGAATCCCTCTTTTAGCTCTGGCTTTTTGTACAACTACTTTTTAACTTGGGACCACAAAATATTTTCATTGGTCTGAATCAACTAAGCTGGTGCTGATTCAGCTTAACAGACTCTCCTTTAGATCTTTTGCAGTCCTGTATTTAATTTAGACGGACTATAAAGACAACTGCTCTTTACAGGAAGACTGTTTAAATAGTGTGTGTGTGGGGGGGGAAACAAACTATTAAATGACCCATTCATCTGAATTTTAGAAAAGTGCCCTGATCTTGGTTGTTTGCTGATCTGATTCTGTCATACACTTTCAACTAAAAATCTGCATTGCTGCATAGCTGTTAAAAGATAGGTGTGCCATAGAAAAAGGCTGGAAAGCAGCTTTCATGAAAGACGCTAAGCCATTATTTGTTTCTATAGTTTACTAAACAAACCATACTAACATTATGCATCATTTTAGTGCTTGTGTGAAGCCAGTGCTCTTATTGATAGAACAGTGGCAGCATTAAAGGATTGTTTGCAAGTAAAATAGCATTAGAGCTAATACAATGTAATTTGTACAAAATTCACTTTCCAGATAATATAGGATTGTTCCATTTTTATTTTACAATCTGTTGATCTCACAGTACCAGGGTTGATTTTATAGCTGCAGTTTGGGAGCCGGAACAGCTCATGATCTCTTCAAGGTGCTTTGGCCCCACTGAATTCTGTAAATCACCACTAGAAAGGGTGCAGGTAATGATAATCGAAGTTGGGAATAAAGTTTATTTTTCCTATCTCCAGATGTTCCTCTTTACCTGATAGCCTTTTTCTGATTTTCTTTAATGCATTTCTTTAACTAAAAATTTCATATGTAGAAAATGTGGACTTCAGTAAAATTCTGAAGGAAGGGTCCATTTAAAAGCATTAATACTTTTCAGTTAATTGGGGGAAGATAACTGATTGATCTGGATCAATATAGACACAGTAAGCTGGAAAATCACAACTTTATTTAATAACTTCAAAATGTGTCATACAGTGCATAATCTGCATAAAAAAGGCCCTCCAGAGGCATATTTTTCACTTTCTCCACAGAAGCACATCCAGCACAGAGTTCTCAATTGGTAAGAGTGATTAGTGCATCCACCACATTGCCCATGTGTTCCCGTAAGCTGCGTTCTGCTGCCGCCCTAGAGATCTCCATCTCATTCATCTAAAAAGAAAAGGGTAATTTTTAGCCAGTACAAGTTGCAGGTATCCAGGCAAGACCTTTCTGATTTGTCAAATACCTCTCTGTTAAAGTCAAGCCAACTTCTTAGCTCTATGCTAGACTTACAATCAATTCCAGATCCTCTTTCTTGATGGTGACTTTTGCCAGCTCTTTTTCTCTGCAACAAGGAGAAATGTTTCGGGATTATATTCATCCAGACAATAGTACAGTCCTTCTGTCCCCTCTTTCCCGTACACGTATGCCAGATGGAACGTAACAGAAATAATACTGCCTATACAACAGAACCCTAAAAAGGCCAGGATTGGTCTTGATAGCAAAAACCAGTAAGCTGGTATCAGACATCAAAACAGATTTAATTTATTTCGGCTATGGCAAGTAAGCTCAAAGTACAAGAGCAGATCAGTATTTAATGCCAAGTTCATTTCAAATGAATTTTAAACAAGCAAACTTTTCTAAAAGGGAAATTGTGTTATAGTTTAATAGAGAAAGGATATAGAAAATATCCCATCCCAAAGAACTTCAGGGCATGTCAACCTTCCTGAATATTCCAACTATTGCCAAGACAGGTAGATTGATGTAGAATGGTACATTTTGCCCTTGCCTGGGAAATAATATTCCATTCTGTTTTGATCATGTGTCCACTACCACTCCTAAACTCACAGCCATAATTTCCACAGAGGAAAATCAGTTGAATTCTGTACTTTTTTACCTATAAGCCCCAGGCTGCTCTTTGGGATCAGGAGTTTGGAACTATTAAGCACTCACCGTTCCTGCTTTGCTTTCTGCTCTCTAGACCTTCGGTCCCCTATCACTGACATGGCCTAGGAAAATCAAAGCAAAAGGAAAGCTTAGAAACCTTAAAAGTTTGCATATATATAAAAACAGATTATGCAGCAGGCATTGTAGAAACTTTAAAGTCATCAAAAAGTTTTAAAACTGCTTTGAACTTTCTTTTCATAGTTCTTCATTGTGGAACCACTTGAAACTGCAGAAGGGTAGTGTGGAAATATCCATGCATAGCAGGAGTTCCAATAAACCTGAGTTAGGGAATAAAGTAATTTTATTTTCTAGGATTCTTGGGTAAAAGGTACAATCCCTAGGCAAAGCTTTACAGGAGAGACCCCAGAAAATCTGATTTCTCAGATAAATTAGAAAGGTCAGATTTATGAAGGTAGTAAAATCCCTAACCAGAAAAAAGTTTCTGGAGCAACAGCATAATACTAACATTTTATAAGTCTAAAATATATGTTCTAAAGATTTAAGCTGGCTAAAACACTAACCATGGCATATTGTGACTTGTAATTTACATATTTAGAAAAAATTACTTAGGTTTGTCTAAAATAATACGTTTTTAAATAATGATAAATTTAAGAGAACATCACAAAGATGTATGAAAGAAAAAGACACAGGGCATGGATATTTGTGTTTATTTATTTTGTTAATATGTTTATTTTATTGTTTTTTAAATTGTTTTAAAATTTTAGAATTGTGAGCCACCCAGAGTTGGGCACTATAGAAATTAAATAAATAAATTTGAATGCGTGGGTGTGTGTCAAGAAGTACGAATTAACCTCATTTACATTGCTGTGGGTATACGGACAGAACTTGAAAATAATTTGGGGGGGAGCTAATCTTCCAGAAGGAGGAAGAAAGGACAACCAGTGCGAAGAGTTGTCAAAGAGAGCAGAATGGGTCACAAGGGCGACGGCAGGCAGCAATGGCCGGGCAGGCGGGGCGCTTCCCTCTCCGACTCTGCCCGCCCTCGAAGGCCGCGGGGAAGCCCGACGGGGCCGGGACCCTTTCCTCCTCTTCCTCCTTCCCCCCTTCCGGAGTGCCTCCGCCCGCCCGCCCGCCCAAGGAGCGAAGGGGGACCGGGAAGGGGAGGCAGCCCCGCACCGTCTCCAGGTTGGAGCTCTGGATCTCCTTCTCCTCCGCGTAGTCGGTCACGCGCTCCAGGTCAGCCGCGCCGCTGTCGTGCTTCCGCGGTTTTTCGGCCGGGCGGCCGCCGGCGCCATCCCCGCCGACCGCGGAGCCGTTGGGCTCGGCCTCCAGCTCCAGCTCCACATCCCCCTCGGCCGCCATCGCCTCGCCGCTCACGCAATGACGCACTTCCGGCGCGGCGCGCACGGGCCAACCGCAGAACCCGGGAAGGGAAGGCGGGACGTGCTTCCGGCGGAGGCAGCCGCCGCTTCCGGCTGGCGCGGGGTGAGGGGGTTGGGAGGACCCCGGCTTCGCTGCTGAGGGCGCGCGGCGGGAGAGGCGGAGGTCCGTCCGCGGGGCAGGGGGGCCCGTGGGGAAGGGGCGAGGCGGGGGTCCGGAGGAGCAGCTAGGCGGGAAGGGGCGCCCGAAGAAGCGGCCGGGAAAGTCAGCGAGCTTCGGAGGGACCCAGGAGGGCTTGGGCCTGGCCGCGCCTTCCCGGCCTGTGTTGGGGGGGGGGGCTGGAAGGAGCCGGTGGGAGAAGCCCCTCCGCGGTTGAGGCGGAGGTCGGAGGACGAAGCTGCGCCAAGGCCTTTCTGGCTGCGGCTGCAACCTGCCGCCCATCCCGGCCGAGCGGAGCCCTCGGTGCTGAAGAAGCTTCTCGGTCGTCCGGACCCCGAAGCGCCCCGACAGAGCCTGGAAGCCCCATTTGAAAGCTCGGCCATTTGGGAAGACCCTCAAAGCAGCAGGTGACGTCATCGCAGAGGTGTTGAACACCCGGGGGAGGCGAAAGGGAGTCAGGCTGGGGCGTCCCTCGGGAGGCACCTAAGCGGCCCCTTTTCAACAACCTTCTCTAACAAGGAATGGTTGGAAACAAGTTGGTAGACGACCCCTCAAGAGTCCATCATCGCAGCATCAACCCAACTACAAACCACCTTCTTGACTGACTTAACTATCCAGGAGGGAGCTGGGGCTAATGAACAGTGGCTAAGCTACCAATGGAGGAGACTATTTGCAGCTCAGGATTGAAATGTCTTTGGTCTTTGGTGCCCTCTGAGCTTGTTCGGTTTTCTTCTTTTCCTTTCCCTGCCACTAATGAGCAAAATAGTGCGGTGCTTTTGCTTTCTTTGGGAAAGATTCAAGTTTTCCAGACAGAACTCCACACAACGGTATCCATTGTTTTGACTTCATGCAGTAGTTACAGACTACCTGCCCGTTCCTCAGCAAAAAGAGGAAGCAGAAGCAACCACTGCTGCCACTCTGGCGTAGCTCACTCAGCCCAGGACTGTTTATTTCCAAAAAAGGCTCCGACGGAGGCTGCTCTCAGTAGCCCCTTCTTAAAGATCAAGCCAGCAACACTGCCTCTCCAGCACAAGGCTCCCCGGTCCCCCCATCACACAGCAATTAGGAGTAGGGGTGGGGGGCAAAGGTTCATTTATTTATTCATTCATTCCTCCAGATGTACAAAAAAAAATAGAAAACACCCCCCCCTCTCCAGTCCAGGGCATCCATGGCAAATGCAGCTAAGAGACAAGGGGCAGGTAAAGAAGTAGGACAGCAACCACCGGCTCTCCTCTGCCTGAAGGGTTTTGCTTTCCAGCTACGAAGCTGCACCATGGAGCCCTGGCCTCCTTCCCAGAGCAGCCGCCGGGCTCTCCTCTGAACAAGGCGGCAGCCAAGGCTCTCACAGATCCTCTTTCGGCGCCTTCTTCTTCTTCTTAGGCTTTTCGTCTTCTTGTAGAATTGGCGGATATGTGGCCTCCCTCTTCAGATAGCTGACAAAGTCGCTCACCTCACGCCCCCCCTGGCAAGGAGAGAAGTAGTGAGGCCAAGAGGGAGAGACACTAGTGAGATGCAGGCCACCCCCTGCCCACTGTGTGTACCACCCACAATTCACAACAGCCCCCAACTTTTACCCTCTGTCTAGGAAGCCCAGTGCAGCTCAACTCCACATCGTCTCAGTCACACTCCTCTTCCCTCCTCGGTGCCAAGGCGGAGTTGCCATCAACTTTTTCTGGAGTGCTTTTAAAAGATTCTAATCTAGCCTATTGCTCTGGTATCTCAGGGTGGTTTCCCCTCCAACCAGAGCAAACTGGTGTTATTTCTGCTGCTGTAACTGTTATCCCATCTCTTTACCTAAAAAGCCCTTCTAGTAGAAAGAAGCCAGCAAAAGATCTGCTCACCTCGTATTTCTTTGGACTCTGCTTGCTGCCGGCAGGAGAAAAGTAAATTGTGGGAAAGCTGCAGCACAAAGAAAGATCCAGTTAGACATATTCAATCTTTTTTCGTAGCAACAGCAAACATAAATTTAACCGGTCCTCAATCCTCAACCAACCTATTCTGCACAATTGGCAAACAGGTCAAAAGGCATTTCTAAGAAAGCTCTTCTGCTAATAGCAGATGTAGCTCACCGGGAAAAGCAAACAGCCATTCCTGGGGCTTCCTTACCCTTTGACTTCATACGGTGAAGGCACATCATTGGCTGTGGCATCCATCTTAGCTATAACAATGTGGGGGTCTTTGTTAAGCTGAAAAAAGGTAACAAGCCAGTAATTAGGGAGGACAAAACTCTCAGCCCATTGAGAAAATGGTGACCGAGATCAGAATTATGTGAAGTCAAAATCAAACAGGCCACCAATATTTCCCATTTTTGGGACTGCTGTACCTGGAAAGGAACTCCCAGCAGTTACTTCTTCACAGATAAATAAAGTAACTTCTCCCAAGAGACCTTCAAGTTGATGCAACCTTTGCTTCCTTCCCTCCTACCTTCTCCCCCAGTTCCTTGTATTTGGGTTCAAGATTCTTGCAGTGGCCACACCACGGGGCGTAGAATTCTATAAGCACATCCTTACTCTCCGCGTTTACGATTTCATCAAAATTTTCAGCCACAACTACCTAGAGAGAAACAAGAAGGTTTAAATAAACATGCCAGAATCATATTGAAAGAGCCCCAATATGTCATGGGTAAAAGCAGAACAGCTGCTTTCTCCAGATGCAAGCATACCTGTCTCTCCCTGCAATGCAGAAAGTATTGTCCAAGCTCATATTTGCACCACGGAGTAATAACATTACCAGCTCAAGTCACCTGTTTGTTTTTATCAAGGTGAACTTGCCCAGTTTCAGACAGCTGTTTGTGCTAGCATGTAAGTACTGTAAAATTTCACATTTCCCTAACACTTCTATTTGTTTTCTTACAGCCGCTTAGCATTTGGAACCAAAGGAGAGCCATTACAGTGCTAATTAAGCACTGATGAGCAAAATTTTGATTTCTTTTGTTTTGTTATGGTGCACTTTTTTCCTAAGGGAATCAAGACACTACAGAAAAGGCTCTGCTTCTCCTATTATTTCAGAAACGTAATTTACAACTCCATCCATGTAAAATCTCTTCCCCAGTTACCATGGGGTTAATGGAAGACTCTAGCCCCGCTCTCACCTTCACCGGACCATCATTGTTGTCTGGGATGGGCTCTGATTTCAGGTATCTTTTCAGCTTTCCATCAAAATAATCCTGAAGGAATCTCTCCAAGGCTGTACCATCACGGCTGAAAATGGAGTAAGAATTGCTTCAGCCAGCGCAGACCCATTTGTACTACCATCAAGAGCCACTAAGGGAACAACACAGGCCTCTCCTCCTTCAAAGCTCTTCCCAGAACAATTCAATGGAAACTTTGCCCTGCAGGAACTATTTCTGTTTCAAAAGGGGAGCTTCCAAGTAGAAGCTGTTTATTCCCAACAAAGGGACAGAAATGTGAACTTACGAAAATTCCTCTTGCATGGCGAATTTCTCTCCTTTGACCGTTCTGATAGCAACAAGAGGGATATCATTGGTAGAACCATCCAGCCCAAACTCCGTGAGTTCATGGCCAAAAGTCTTTCGACTGGCAACAGCAAAATTAAGCTTGTGCCCAGCATCCAGGAAACTCCGAGCGACCTTCATCACTCTGCAGAAACAAGGCAACTCTTTTGTTACTGACAGCTCAAGGAAATCAGATGGCCGCCCCAAGCTATGGGTGCAAAAAAATACAACCAACTCCACAAGTGAACCCAGTGCAGTTTCAACTCCACACCTGCCGATGTGTGAATGTTTTGTTAACTGAGGAATGAATTCTACAATACCAGGTCATATCTGCTGGATGCCTAATGGATTCACCAAAATGGAAAACAAAATTAGAACATCTGTTTTCCAGCTAAGATTGTTAAAATGCAATACTGCCAAGAAAATATAAAATGAAAGTTGTTTCAAGGAAACAACCTCTACTAGAGAGTCTCTACTACAGAGTTATTTTCTAAGGGAAGTAGTTCCTGAAGCAACAACAACTTCTGACACAACGAGGACAAGTCTATCAAAGCACATACTTCAGCTGTTGCTGCTGGCATTGCTTGTGAGCCATCTTAGTCACTCCTGGGCTCAGAAACCAACTTTATATTGCCAACTGAGGAGGAATGTTCACCTATTCATCATCCTGCCTGGGACCAGTTGCTGACAGGCAGTAGGTCTTCAATGGTAACTGCCCAGCTCTTCTTTAGCCATTCTGCATCCGGTCTCCTCCTCCTCCCCCCCCCCAGTCTATTACTGCTTCTTTACCTCATTCCCCACAAGTTTAATTTGGGAAGACCTATGTTTTAACAAGATTTTTTCAGTGGCTTTGGCAAATTGGCTGCAGTGGAAACATAACTGGTGCAGATACGGCTTTCATTTTGTTTACTGTTTTCTCCAATATCAGATTTCATTTGTAACAAAAACAGTTCATCTACCACAGAATCCTTGACAAAGAAATGGAAACTCACCTGTTGCGCCAATAATTAGAGCCTTTGGGATTCTTTTCATAATCTATATCATAATAAGCCACTAAAAGATCTTTCCCTTGGATCAATTCTTTGTTGTCTTCAGTCATGTGTGGGCATAAACCAAAGCTGAAACACAGAAACTTCCATTTTTTAGTATGTGAATCCCATTCAGACAACCGTTACTTGCGATAGGAGAGAAACTACTATGCTCACATGTTCTCTTGGAGAAACTTCTTGATCTTGCCAGTTGTGATCTTTTCTTCTGTATATCGCACAGAACTGTCCTCAAACTTGTTTGCAAGGTGTTGGGGACGGAACAGGACGATGCCCCTGTGAAAAGGAGACTGGTGCATTTTGACTGTCAAACCCTATCAAGCAGCACCCCACAACGCATCCCTTTGGTTCACAAAAGAGTTGGAAGGGACCTAAGAGATCAAGTGAAATCCCCTTCACATTGCAGGATTCATTGAACCATCCCGGACAGATGACTGAGGGTTCCTCCAGGACAGGGCTCCAGTCGCTGAGCAAGTCTCAGCTGCTTGAACCAATTCCACAAGGAGAAGCTAACACACAGGCAGCAAGCACATCAAGTTCTGACTTGTCTGCTCCTGCAGGTGGATAAACAAGAACCAACCCCGAAGGGACTTGGCAATTTGTGCTGCTGTATAGACGTGACACCACACCGTTCACAGAAGGCTACTCAGAGGAAGGCTTAAGCATTCTAAAGAACTGTGTTATAGATGTGACCCTTCAAGAGTCTAAGGCGATAGTAAAAACTCATTCGCATAAGTTAACTCAGCACTGTAAAGCTCTGCCCTTTACATTTTGAAAATGTGAGCAGCTTCTGAAGTTGCTTGGTCGGCAAGTCACACAAAAACAAGAACAAACTTCATAACCTTTATAACCGTGAACTTTTAAGCTGAATCAGGAAAATACAGAACCAACCACTGAACACTTACTCGCCATCTGGTTCATATTTTTTAACGAGGGCCTCATCACTGACATGCCCAAAGCGGTAATGATCCCGCAAATTGCTTGCTGCTTTCATGTATTCTGAATGCGGATCGCCAAACAGCTCCCTGAAGAATCCTGTAGTTCATAAGAACAAAAGAAATAACTGTGTAAAAGAGGTCCAAGATAAATATTTTGGTTATGCCACTGAGACACTATAAATTGGTGACGTGGGAGGAAAAGTAAACATTTCCTTGTTTTCTGAGGGGGGAGACAAAATGCACGATTGTTCTTTAAAATGACAAAACAAGAACTTCAAGTCTATCAAAGATTTACCATCCCTCAATGTTAAACCTTTGCTGTTGGTGTTATAGATGAGAAATATTTGGTAAAACCAAAAGTTAGCATTTTATTGAACAACAAGCCACATGCAAAAATTGGCCCAGTCTTCAAATCCCACCCAAGGAACACAACCAATCCATGGCTTTGGTATTTTTATTGGGGAGTGTGCCTTGGCAATACTCTTAACAGGTTGTCATCTGGAGGATGAAGTCATATAAAGTAAACAGCACCTTCAACGGGAAGGCAGAAGGCAAGAAATACTTCAAACCAACTGGATATCAAGTTATCTGGGGGTTTTTAACGCAACATAACTTGGTTAGCAAATCATCCCATCCTAGGTTTATCTAATAAATTGGTCCATGAAGTAAATCTTATACAGAAACAAGAATCAAAGCTATCAATAATCAAGGTAAGCACTGATCTGTACTGTAGTCTCCTGCCCCCAGACTACTTACCAACCACAGCAGCATCCTTTTCAGTGATGAATTTCTCAAAGGCCTCAGGAGAAAGAGGAACTGAGGCAGGCCCAGCCTGTTTCTTTAGATGGCTCACAATTCCATCTTAGGGGAAAAAAATGTATAAATAAAGGCCAATCTTCTTTGGAGACTCACTGACATGGTATAAAAGCCCCCAAAGGCTACAGGACCTGTACATCAATCATTGTTTCAATCCCACATTCATTATGCTAACATAGGCAAATCTCTTACTCACCCATCTACAGGTAGTCCTTGACTTACAAGTTCATTTAGTGACCAAAGCTATGACAGCACCAAAAAACCTGACTTATGACCAGTTTACACACTTGCAACAGTTGCAGCATTCCCATTGCCATGTGTTCAAATTTCAGCTTGGCAGCTTACTAATACTTATGACAGTTGCAGTGTCCCAGGGTCACGTGATCCCCTTTTGCAATTTTCAGACAAGCAAAGCCAATGGGGAAGCCAATTTCACTTAACTAAACAACGACACTTCACTTAACAATTGTGATAAGGTTGCAAAATGAGGCAAACTCACTTAACAGAAATTTTGGGCTGTTATGGTGGCAAGTCAAGGATTATCTGTACCGATAGGGCAGTTTTCAAGACCGGCCCCGTTGTGACAATCTATTAGCTGCAAGGTGAGAATCCCAGATACCAAAGCTGTAACTGGGAGGCGCAATTCCAATCTGCAGCCGCCCTGCGGAGCGTCAGGTGTGCCCAACGTCTACGAGACGGGGCTGCTCACCGGCTGTCCTGGGCCCGTCGTAACTCCCAGACTCCTCTCCGTTGCGGAAGATCTTCAGCGTCGGGTAGCCGCTCACACCGTACTTGTTGCAGGTCTCCGAATTGGCCGTGCAGTCGACCTAGCGGGGGAGGGGAGGGGAGCGCGTTGCCGTCCCGGCGCCCTGCCAAGGCCTCCGCCCGCCCCCCCGCCCCCCGCCCCGGCTCAGCGCCGGTCCGCCCCCCCCAGACACACCTTGGCCAGCGGGACGACGCCCTTCAGCCGCGTGGCCGCCGACTCGTACTCGGGCGCGAGGCGCTTGCAATGTCCGCACCTGCAAGGCAACGCCACCGGTCAGCCCGCGCCCCTCCCTCCCGCCCGGGCCCCTGGCGGCAGCCAATCCGCGGCCGCCCGCGCGCCGCGGCAGCCACTCAGGAGAGGCCACGGCAACGAGGCCCCGCCCCCTGGCGCCCGGGAAGCAGCCGCAACGCCAGGCCCGCCGCGAAGACCCCGCCGGGCGGCACCCCTCGCTTCCCGCTGCCGGAGCGTCCCGGAGGGCTGAGAGGCCCGCCCGGGGAAGGCCGCGCGGCCGTCCCGACCCACCAGGGCGCGTAGAACTCGACGAGGGCGACGTTGCGATCGGCCAGGCCGCTGTCGAAGTCATCATCGCTCAGCTCCAGCACGTCGGAGGCGCGGGCGGGCCAGGCCGCGACGGCGAGGAGCAGCGCGAAGAGCAGCGTCGCCATGAGACCCAGCTGAGAGCAGTAAGGAGAGAGGCGGCGGCGGCAGCTTTCGCTTTCCCCGGCGGTCGTCTCAGCGCGGGGCTAAAGAGGAAGCGGAAGACCCGCCCCCTGCGCAGACGGGCCGGATCTACTGTGTGGCAGCCGCCCATTGGCTCGAGCGTCTCGGCCAGGGCGGGGCTTCTCTCGTCGCCGGGCGACGGCTCGGCGCGCCCCTGCCCGCCTCCTCTGGCTCTCTGGTTCGCGCAGGCGCTCTGGCGCGAAGGGGGAAGCGCCCGTTCGGCCCGGGCGGGGAGGGGGCGAGGAGGGAGACCGCGACTGGGGGGGGGGCGAGCGCCGCGGGGCCGCCTTGGGCGCAGACGGAGTCCCGGCGCGGAGCCCTCCCCGCCCCCTCAGCCGCCTGGCCGGAGCGGGGCTGGGGGGACCCGGGAGGGAGCGGAGGGCGGCCGCCCCCCAGCACAAGGCGGCAGAGGGCGGGCACCGGCGGAGCGGCCGCCAGCGACTCCGAGCCGCGCGCTTCCGAAGGGAAAGCGGGTAACGGAGGGAGGCCAAGCCATGTGCTAGAAGCAACGTCATACATTGGAGGCTTGGCTGGCGCCACCCGTTAAGGCGAGGACGTCGAAGCCGGCTCGTGGCTTTCGACCCCCTCGGACGCCGCCAGCCAGGGAGGAGGCTCTGCTGCCCGGCGCTCCCCAGCCAGGGAGGAGGTGAGCCGCCTCCGCTCTTTTTGCTAGTCAGCTAACTAAGGTAGGGGTAGGCAGCCTTGGCTCTTTTATGACTCGTGGACTTCAATCCCAGAATTCCTGTGCCAGCTATCCTATGCTGGCTCAGGAATTCTGGGAGTTGAAGTCCACGAGTCATAAAAGAGCCAAGGTTGACTACCCCTGATTTACTAAGGTATGTAGGAAACACATCACAATAGTAACGGGGGACCTTTAATTACCCTGACATCAACTGGGAGACAAACTCTGCACCAAGTGGAAGATCAGATTCCTGACAAACCTAGCAGACAACTTTGTCTCCCCAAAAGTAGAGAAGGGAACTAGGGGATCAGCCATATTGGACCTAATTCTCACTAACAGGGATGAAATAATAGAAGGTGTTGAAGCCACAGGAACCTTGGGCGAGGGAGTGATTATGCAATATTGGAATTCAACATTGTGCAAGCACAAGCAATAGACAAAGTCAAATAGAGTCTTGGACCCAATACCTATGTGTGGTGGCAGCTCGCACTCTGAGGGCAGGTGTTTCCCTAAAAAATGCAACTTGTCTTCCCCTTTCCCCTCAACTGTGGAACAGAAGGTATAAAAACAGCGACATGCACACTCCACCTGACTGGGGGATGGATAGGCAAATGTGTTTTAGAATTCCGTTTCTCACAGAGTATGGAGAAGCAGATGACAACTCATCCTGTCAAACCACCCTTACAGGAGCCAAAATCACTAACACTCTTGTTTACATTCAGATTATACCTGGCAGGGAGTAAAATCCACCTGCATACATAACCAGATACAATATGCCACCTGTTCCAGTAATAAACAAACAATGTGTCACACCCCACGGGGTGAGGTACACCTCTAAAGGATGGGTGTATGCATTTGTGGCAGGTAAGTATTATGCCAAACAAGTGGCCTATAACCACACTATACTTGACCGAAGCCCAGAAATGTGTTTGTTTTGACACTTGTAAAGCAATAGACCAAGGACAGGGACAAGATAGTAACTATGGAATCCGTTGCGGTTCCGAGTTGGGAAAGATCCTATATTACGGAAAGTAAATATGTATATGAGGTCCCGGAGCTTTTGGCGTATCATCCGATCGGTATGTCTATTGGTACACATCTAGCATGAAGATGGAGAGAGGTCCCAACACTGACCCTAATTCAAGCCCTTCAGCAGAGCCATGATGTGAAGCAAGCTGGCCACTTTGGATTTCTGAAGACTACATTTGGCGAGGCGGCAATTTTGGTGGTCAGGAATGAAAAAGGATATTGAAAGTTGTGTAAAGAGTTGTGTGATTTGTGAAAAAAATGACCCGGAAAGTTTCTTCCAGGAGGGGGCGCTGCAGTCCCACTGGTTGCTCAGGTTCTGACCCGAACATCCCAAGTCACCAGGCCGGGAAGACGTGGGGAGGGTCTGTGTGGGCAAATGGGCTTCTAGCAAATTATATAAGCTTGTCAAGTTACAACAGAAGACCCACACACACACAGCTAAGATCATGGAATGAGGCAGGAAGAGCACAAACTGGCACCAGAAAGACAAATTAAAAACCTATTTAATAAAACCATGGAAGGCTCTGGAGGCGCCTAGGTGGCCTAGCTCAGGCGCCGCCGGAGACCCCGTCGAAGGAGGGCGGGCGGGCGCTCAGCCCAGGAAGCGCAGCCCGGCCATCCCGGAGAAGCCCAGGAGCAGAGCGAGGACTTTGGGCAAGCGGCCCGAGGGGAGATGCAGCTCCTGGGGCAGGATCTCCAGGAAGGTGATGTACATGAAGGTCCCGGCCGCCACCCCCTCCAGCACGCTCCGCGCCAGGGAGCCGCCGGGGCCGGCGCCGCGGGGCACGGCCATGCCCACGCCCACGCCCACGGGGGACATGAGCACGAAGCAGGCCACGGCGGCCGCCAGCCAGGGCAGGGCCAGGCGGCTCTGGAGCAGCAGCAGGCCCAGGCTGGCCGCGATGATGCACTTGTGGAGGACGATGGCCGCCGCCAGCCGGAGCACCTGGCTCGGCGTGTCCTGCAGCCCCAGCGCCAGCCCCTCGAAGGCCGAGTGCAGCGACAGCGAGACGACCAGCACCAGCGAGCGGAAGGGCGACGGCGCGGCCTCGGCCCGCTGCTCCCCGACGGCGGCCTCTTCGCGGCGCACGAGGGGCGACGCGGCCTCGGCGCCCGGCCGCTCGCTGCAGTCCAGCATCACGTGCTCCAGGACCAGCACCAGCAGGAAGCCCAGCGCCAGGACCAGTTCGGGCGCGGGGAAGGCCGGCTGCAACGGAGAGAAGCGGAGCGTCACCGCGGCCGCCCCGTGGGGCCGAAGGATCCGGGGCCGCGTTACTTTCGGCGGCAGGAGCGGCTCAGGGACCCGGTCAAAGGCGGCGAGGTAGTTCCCCGCCGGTCCTCGCGGGGTCAGCGGCCACCTCCAGGCCCTCGAGGGGGTCCCCACGCGAGTCGCCCCCGAGCCCCCTGCGCTCGGCCACGGGGCCGCCGCGATGCGGCTTGGCTGGCCCTCCCCCGGGAGAGCCGCCCCCCCTCCGGTACCGAGAGGCTCTGCCGACGGAGCTCGTCCCGAAGATCGGCCAGCGAATCGGGCACCACGTCCAGCAAGCAGGCGGCCATAAAGACTCCGCCCGCCGCGCAGCTCAGGATGCTTCGGCCGCTCCGAGAGGCGCCTGCGGAGAGTCGGGGAGAAGGACGCTGAGCGAGGCCCGCCGGCCCACGCGACCCGCCCGTCCCTAGCAGACCCCACGCACCGTTGGCCGCGGCCCCGCGCAGGCGGAAGAGCAGCGCCGGGAGGAGGCCGCAGAGCAGCGGCAGCGCGGCCAGGGCGAGCAGGCAGCCCAGCTTCAGCGCCTGCAGAGACCACATGGCGCCCCGTCGGATCGGGCGCCGCCCTGGCCGGCCGGCCCTTTAAGCCCTCGCCCAGCCCCGGCCCGCCCACGACAGGCCGGGGGGTCAGCCCAGCCGGCCGCCTCCGCCCCGCGGCCTTGTTGGAGGGGGGCTACGGCCTTGACCGGGAGGGGAGGGTCTGGACTGTGGACCGAGGAGGAGAAGTTGCCGTGCTTGGAGTCAGCGCCTTTGCAGCCCCGTCCGCGGAGCAGGGCCCGAGTTTGCTCGCCTAAGGGAGGACGGCTCGGACTTGGCTCCGGTGGGAGAACCCTTCCTCCCTGGATCCTCTCCCACGGGCGGTTCCCGGGGTCCGTGAGCGAGCTCCGAAGCGGCAATGGGTGCGTGAAGAGCTGGGTTGGGGGTTGGGAATTGGGCGTCGATTCTCTCTTGCAATTACGCTGACCGAACACGCGGGTTGGGGATGAAGGGGGCGAGCCCGTCTTGACGCCTCCTGATCAGGGGGCCGCCTGCCCGCTTTGGTCGAGTAGAGAAAACGGGCCCTGCTCGGCCAGCCCCGCCCCGCCCCTCTCGGCCGCGCCCGACTCCTCCCGTGACCGGAGGGCTGCCCAAGCCCCGTGGGAGACTCGCGAGGTTCGAGGGTTCTTAAGGCGCCCGGTCGCTCCTTCGAGTTCCTCTGGGGGCCCCGAGGTAAATGTGGCCCTTGGGTTCCCCCTCCCTCTGTGGCACAACCCTTAGTGCGCTGACACCCCTCCCCCGCGGCTAGAGTATCCCTGGAGTTGGAGCCTGGAGCATTTTGTAGATAGGGACACTAGTATTGGCTGGACATTGGACACCAGCTGGACAAATCTGTGGTGCGAGATGAGAGGTAGGTGTAGCTAGGCTTTGAGAAGTTGTTCCCATTGCCTTGTGCCAGGAGGCTGGGATGCCTCTCCCGTCAGTACCCATCTAGCTGATGATGAGGGGACAGTCGCCGAGAGCCCCAGAAGAAATCTAATCTGCACATGGCCTGGGCATGGGGCAAAAACTACACCAGATGCCCTCCTTGGTGCCCCCTGGTAGGAACACAGGCACATCTATCCTGCTGCTTCGCATGGGGGCTTTCAAGACCAACAGCCGTGGCATGTTTTAGCAGGGCTCTTCCAACTTGGCCCTTTTATGACTTGTGGACTTCACGGGCATGCTGACTGAGGAATTCTGGGAGTTGAAGTCCACAAGTCATAAAAGGGCCAAGTTGGAAGACCCCTGGTTTAAGGTGACCATGAGGGCTGGAACCACAGGCATCATTTTGTAGTAGTCCCAGCCAGAGTGGAGCAAGAGAGGCTGAGTGGCCCAGCAGGGGAATAAACTCCCTCCCGTTTGATTTCCTATTTATATGAAGTGGCTGAGGAAAACCCCACAGAGTCTGGGTTTGCTATCAGAATCTGTACCCGGGTATGTAACCCTACCAGTAGGCTTGTATGGGGGTCTCTTTCCTTTTCCAGCTGACTCACACAATCCGCAGAAGGGGCTGCCTTTTTCTGCCTGGGATGATGATCTGCCCTTAGCTTGCACTGAGTCAACCTTTGGATTCTGTTTTAACAATCTTCCTTCCTCTTTGGAGGGCAGTTACTGTAAAAGCTTGCTGTAGTATAAGAACATGAAGCCACATAGAATCATTGCTCTTACCACCCCCCTCCCGAGAGCCACGTGGATACCTCAGGATAAGACACTGGCTTTTTCCCATTGAGCGCAGCGTGATATGGAGTGAAAGGCAGTTTGGAATAGTGGTTAAAGGCATCGGGCTAGAAACTGGCAGGCTGTGACATTGTCCTGCCTTGATCATCTCTGATCATCTTCTTGGCATAAGAATATTTCTCAAATTACGATGCCCAGAATGGATAATACTCAGAATACAGCTGGTTCAGTACAAAGTGGAACACTTCCCTCCTATCCTTTGGAAATTGTGCTTCTGTTGGTGTAGCCCAAAATGGCACTTATCCTTTTAGCAGCCTTGTGATACTATGACTCATATTCAGCTTGTAATCAATCCCAGTTCCAAGAACCTTTTCAGACACACACACACTCACCGCACACACAAACTGTGCATTTGACTTCTTTTTCCTAGTGAATAACATGCATTTGTCTCAATAAAACTAGAAGGGCATTTTTCTAACTGTTCGAGATTGCTTTCAACTTTGTTTCAGTCTTCTGGAATATTAATTAGAATTTAGAATAGAATAGAGCTGGAAGTGATCTTGGAAGTCTTCTAGTCCAGCCCCCTGCTTAAGCAGGAGACCCTATACCACTTCAGACAAGTGGCTGTCCAATCTTTTCTTAAAAGCCTCCAACTTCTACAGGCAAACTGTTCCACTAGTTAATTATTCTTGTTAGGAAGTTTCTCCTTATTTCCAGGTTGCCTGTCTCTTTGATTAGTTTCCATCCATTTCCTAGTCTTGTTTTCTGGTGCTTTGGGCAATACGTTGACCCCCCCCCCCCCTCTTCTTTGTAGCAGCCCTTCAAATACTGAACTAACTGCTATCATGTCCTCCCAGTTCTTTTCTAGACTAGCCATACCCAAATCCTGCAACCGTTCTTCATATGTTTTAGTCTGAAGGCCTTTAATCACCCTAGTTGCTCTTCTCTGCACTTTTTCCAAAGTCTCAACATCTTTTTTGTAACTTGGCAACCAAAGCTGGATGCAGTATTCCAGGTGTGGCCTTACTAAAGCTTTATAAAGTGGTACTAACACTTCACATGATTTTGATTCTTTGCCTCTGTTATACAACCAAAGATTGTATTAGCTTTTGGGGCTGCCGCCGCACACTAGATGGTCCACTAGAACTCCAAAATCCTTGTGCATCAAAGAATTTGTGTCAAAGAATTGGAAGACAGCCGTGAAGCTTCAGCCCAGCCACCCGTGTTCAACGCAGCTATCCAAACTGAGGCACCTCATGTTTTCAGACTGGAGTTGTTCAGTCTCCTGACAGAATAATTAACCAATGGAACCGCCTGCCTCCAGAAGTTGTGGGTGCTCCATCACTGGATATTTTTAAGAAGAGACTGAAGGGCCATTTGTTTGAAATGGTGTAGGGCAGGGGTAGTCAACCTTGGCTCTTTTATGACTCGTGGACTTCAATTCCCAGAATTCCTGAGCCAGCTAAGCTGGCTCAGGAATTCTGGGAGTTGAAGTCCACGAGTCATAAAAGAGCCAAGGTTGACTACCCCTGGTGTAGGGTCTCCTTGAGCAGGGGATTAGACTAGAAGACGTCCAAAGTCCTTTCCAACTTGAGTATACCAAGCATCAGTGCCCGGCTGATTGGCCTGTGGTTCCCTGTTTTCCTGCTCCGTTTTCCCCACTGCCTTTGAAGACAGCACCATTCCCCCTGAAATCTCAAGTATGGCTTCTATCCCCTTTTTCTTTTCTGTTTTGGTCAGACACAATGAAACTTTACTCAGAAAGGACCACGTTAGACTAGGAGACCCCTGAGCTGCCCCTAGAAGATCCCTCCTCCCTCCTCCCCGCAGGGATGGGCAGAAAAAAATAGCTGCAATCCAAAGGAAGCCAAGCAGTTGGGACTTTATGAGGATCGCTGCAGGATACACAGCTAGAGCCACAAGACTATGCATGCAGGCAGGCATCTCTCAAGCCTTGGAGGGATCCGGTCGGGCTCAGCCGCGGGACTGGATCACAGGGGCTGGGATACGGATATCCTGGCCTCGTTCCAGGCGCCGCTCACAATCAATCAGGTAGTTCACACCGTCGATCACCAGCTGTACCAGCTCAACCTGCCGAGGATGGGAATACAAGCAAGGGTGGTAAGAGACAGAGGGCTGAGCTGGGGCAGTTCAGAATAGTCTCCTGGCCCCCACCCCAGATGTCCCCTGTTCATCCTTGTGGTACTAAGTCACGCTGGCATCACCAAGCTCTGAAGGAGGAAGCACCCTGCCCGGCTTGCCATCCACGCACCCTTTCCCAAGGCCCTTTCTCTAGGCCGGCAATTGTGCAGGTGGCTCAAACGGGCATCACAGAAAGCGAGGGAAGGCAAGAGAGGGAGGGCACTTGCACCCAGCCAGACCCGGGAGTCACCTCAGATTTGCCCAGGCGATCCAGGTTGGAGATGTCAAAGATGCTCCCTGTGGCAGCTGTGTCCACTCCCCCAGTTCCTCGCTTCTGCAGCCGCAGATTCTCCAGGATCTTAGAAAGCCGGTGGTCCTGCGTGGGAATGTGCATGAGGAGGGAAAACTCAATGTCACATTGAAAGCTCGGGGGTGGGGGTGGGATAACTGGGAGCCGGGTCTGTTTTGTAGCTCTGAGGTCAAGAGATGAGAAAAAAAAGTACTGATACTGCCATAAGGAAAAGTGGCTTTTTGGACTTTACAGAAAGGACTCGGAGCAGTTGGGACACTTCTTTTACTTGGACCTTACTTTGCTCAGCAGTGGCAGCTTGATGTGAACTCCAGCACGCAGGCCGGTGCCAAGGTTGGACGGGCACGTCAAGATGTAGCCCAGTCTTTCGTTCCACATGAACTCCCAGCCTCTCTCCTGGATCAGTCGCTCTACCTGATCGTGGGAGGAAAGAAAGTGTAAGTGGATCCATCGAAGCCAGTGCTCCACCACCACCTTCTCCCCAGTTTTGCCCACCTGCCTAACCCCCATTCCCTTGGTGCGGAGCCCCTTCCCTTCAGCTTCTCTGGCAGCCTCTGATTCAACCCCACTTCCATGATCGGCCCCCTTGAGAAGGTCTCATTGGTGAAATGGGGAGACTCACTTCCTTCAGGCCCTGACAGAACCTCTCAAAGACTCTCTTCATGTTGCCTCCTTTCTCCATGGAGATGACACGAGTGTGGTCCTCCTCATTGATCCAGACCAGGAAGGTTTTCTCATGGTTGTGCCTGATCAGGAGTTAAGATGCTGATGAGGAGAGAGGAGGCTACCACCAACTGACCTGGCTGTGGCGAGACCTTTCTTCCCTCCCAGGGCAGGCCTTAGTGGAGCTTTAAGCAGCTCTTACTCTATGGTGGGAAAGGCCCAGCCAGCTCCATTCCCCCACTAATCCACGTATTTCATTGCCGAAGGAACAGTTGTGCCCAGAGGACCTCTGCACAGGAAGACACCTCTCCTGAGGCTGGGCCTGGAGTATCTGTCCAGCCCAATCTGTCCCCATCAGAAGCATCCACGGAGGCCTACCAGATTCCCCGGGCATCAGGCCAGTCGCGAGCCATGCCTGCTGCTGTCAATAGAGGGGAGACCGGCTTGTCAAAAAGGAAGTGGTCCTGAAGAAAGAAGAAGAGGAAGAAGAGGAAGAGGAAGAAGAAGATCAAAATCCCTGCTAGGTTCTCTTTAGGCTTCCCTGGAATTTCATCCCAGGACAGAGCTGCTGCCTGTAGCCAGATGGGTTGTGGTGATGGCTGGCGGCCAATGTGCCTTGCGGGAAGTTACATGCAGTCCCAGACAACAGGTGACCTGGGCCTACAGGTACCGGCAGTTGGGTCTGATCTTCTCTGCTCTTCTTCCTCGTGGCTTTTTCTCCCAACCAAGCAGAGTCTGCTAGGGCCCTGCCCCATCCAGGCACACTCACCTCAATAAGCTGCTCCTGCTCCTTGTCCGTCATCTCACTGAGGCGGTAGTACTTGCCCGCCAGCTCCCCGGTCAGGCCACTCAAGGCTTCTGCTGAGACTCTCTCCACCTCCCGCCGTTCTGCCCGGGTGCAGGCGGGAGGCAGGCCCAGGCCACGGATGCTGCGGCCAGTCCGGACCCGCGAGGAAAGGACGTAGCGCTCATCAAACTGGCCCCCCTTGATCTGAGGAAGAAGAGGCTGGTCACACCTCAGGGAGAGGAAAGGTCAGCTCTCTGCCCACACCCTTTGACCCCCTCCGTCACGTTGCCCTTTGTGGGCTGGCCGGCTAGAGACGTGCCCTTTACCAGTGGAAGTAACAGGAACACCCTGTTTGCCAGGGTGCACCCTGGCCTGGCTGGCACAGGAGCTCTTAAGGAGGAACTGTAGTCATGGAAATGGGGGGGGGAGTACTTTGCACAGAGCACAAGCATTTTCCGTGAAACTTCCTGTGCCCAGAACACGCGCCTGTTGCTCATGATTCTTTTGCTTGGAAGCAGCCAGGAACGCTGAGGCAGGCGGGTATGTCATTCTCTGGTTTTCTTCCTCCCCAATGGCCCCTGACCATTCTTTATTTATGTCTTCTCTTGCTCTTTAAAGCAGCTGTTTCCCCAAGGGCTGCGCTCTGGGGCAACAAGGGGTTGACGCTGCTCTGTGTAGGAGCCATAGAATTCCAGAGCTTGGACGGATCTGTGACGTTCCTCCCCCGCTCCTCCTCCTCCTCCTCCTCCTCCTCCCCTCTAGCACTGGATCTGCGAGACTGCATCGTCCCTGGCAAAAGGCCATGGATTTAATTTCATTCCGTTTAATTGAATAGCCATCTACTTAAATACATCGTGCAAAGAGGAGCCCATTCCAGGCAGCTCCTAACCAAGATGGATTTCTTCAATCCAAAGTGTGACGGACCCTGGGAGGCATCTGAGGCCTGGCCTTGGAGAAGCCCCCCCCCCCAGTCAGCCTGGCCTCAGCAGCCCCCAAAGGGGCCGGGGTTCCCCATTCTTGAAATGCTGCCTTGTCCCAGCCTGTGACAGGGAGAAGACAGGGAGGCAGGAAAAGGCAGGTTCTGCGCACACACAGACACACACACACACACGGCAAGTCACAGAAGCTGCTTGGGTGACTGGGTCAGCCGTGCCCCCTAGCCCAGCCTACCTCACTGGATTGTTGTTGGGGGGAATAGAAGGAGATGGTATTAGATATGCCGCTACTGCCTTGTGTTCCTGAAGGGGCGTATAAATCTAGCCATCTAACCCGTATTATTTGACAGGTTAGTCCCTGAAGCCACAGAGCTGTGCTGGACAGGTGAGTTGCTTGTGTGCAGAAGAGCAATTGGCAGTTTTTGTCTTTTTAGAAAAACCTTTGTGTCGTCCAGATCACTTTGGGTTTATGCGTTCAGCTTGTCTATTAGAGTCTGAGATGAGCATTCCACCACTCAGAGTGGGACCACCGAGGGCTGCCCCAGCATTAACATTTCCTGACCCTTCAGGACGACCCCTCCTACCTAATGATTGCCAGCATCCCCCTTTCCTACATAGCTGGCTAAATAGAAGCACACATTAAATAAAAATTACCAGGCAAATGCAGAGTGGCTGGAATCCAGAACAAGTTCCTTTTGCGTTTGAGGCTGTTAGGGGGGCTTGAAGAGGCAAAAACACTTGCCAGTGCTCATGGGGTAACTATTTCACCCCTTAAAATCTCTAGACACTCTCCCTCTACAGGCCCAGCCATGCTTGGAAGTCACCAAATGTTGTGTGATCCTTGAGCTTATAGTAGTTGCACACCCCTGTCTTACACGTTTATCAATTTTTCACAATACTTGTCATAAGGTCAGGGCTGATTCTGAGAAAGGGTTCCTGGCTTGGAGCTTCTGCAGGCTTAAACAAGAAGAAGCAGAGCTTGGTCAGGCATCCAGCCTTGACCTTTCCATCCCATCCCAAGAGCAGGACTTGCCTTTAGCACTCACTCCGAGTTGTTCTGAACCAAGTGTGTGCCGAGGCTATGAAATGTGTGGCTGGTGATAAATTCAAAGACCAGTTTTGCCAACAAAGCTCTACTGAAGCTCCTTGCAGTCATGGCAGGCCCCTAGTTAGCATACCTTACGAGCTTCAAGATCTGTGGGATGCTTCATGGTGCGTGGGTTGTAGCCATTATGCCTCTCCTCAATTACAGGGTCAAACAGCTCTGCGAAAACCTGGAGTCAGAACAGGGCCGTTGGTTAGACATTATCTCAAGAAGCTCGATGGGCGAGGAAGGTGGGCACTCTGAGCACTCACCTCATAGGATTCCTCATCTCCTGCCACCATGCCCACTGTCTTGATGAAGGGGTGCCCAGGATTGTCCACCCCAGTCTGGATGCACTGATCCAGGGTCCAGCCGGCAGGTGTGGCTTTGTCACAGAGCCCAGCGTAGATGGCAGGTGTCAGGTTGCTGGCCATGCAGTTGTTATGTTTGCGCAGATCAGGGTACTCAGCACTGTGGGAGATGGTGGAAAAGGCAGGGTGAAAATGACAAAAGAGCCTTTTGGCCTGAATCCCTCCCATCTTCTCTTTCTCCGTCCTTCAGGAAGAGCATTTGGACACTGTTTCGGTTCCTCTGCTTCTAGGGTTCTCTGATGTCTTTGGAGCAGCACTGGCTCTTCCCTCGGTTACCCCTGACAAGTGAGCCCTGGTAGCCTCCTACTTCTGCTACGGAAGCCCCACACCATGGCCATCGTCCCATCCCCAGAGTTAGGTCCTCTTTGGCCCTATCAGTGTTCAGTTAGTGTTTCCTCCCTTATTCTACACTGAGGCATATACACCTTTGTGGCAGGGATTGGGGACACCAGCAGCAGAGGCAGGAGAGGGATCAACAAGAATGGGAACGGCTAATGTGTAGCCCATCCTGTTGCCATCCATCCAAGGATGGGTAGAGAACAGTTAAAATTTCTGCTTCTCTGTCTTCTGTCACCAGTCTTTCTGGTTTTTTGGTGCCTTTGAGTCAGTGTTGACTCTTGATGACTGCCTGGTCAAGTCCCTGCAGTTTTCTTAGCAGGAAGTGGTATGCCATTGCCTCCTCTTTCTTCCTAGGGCCAAGAAAGTCATTCAGTTGGCTTTGTGTCTAAGGCAGGACTAGAACTCACAGTCTCCCAGTTTCTAGCGTGATGCCTTAACCGCTACATCAAACTGGCTCCCATGCCTTCTTAGTGCTGGCTATAGTGTTGGATACCAGCTGCAGGTTGGATACCACAGGGGAAGACACCAGGGCATTACAATTAATAGAAGTTTATTAATAAAGTTTCTGCATCAGAGAGTTTCCCCCACTCTGGATCCATCAGCCCAAGTAGCAATGAGGAGGACTGCCCTGGCATCTGCTTGCAAAGAGCTTCCTTTTGTTGGATAGGCTTTGTAGCCTTCACGCTCTCTCCCCTGGGGGTTGCTTAGTCTAGGCCAGGGGTAGGCAACCTTGGCTCTTTTATGACTGGTGGACTTCAACTCCCAGAATTCCTGAGCCAGCCATGCTGAGGGGAAAGGGAGAGGTTCCAAGCTGAGCCATGTTGGCTCAGGAATTCTGGGAGTTGAAGTCCATGAGTCTTAAAAGAGCCAAGGTGGCCTACCCCTGGTCTAGGCCAATGATTCTCTTCACTATGGGCCTCCTTCAAATACGTTTTGTAGTACTTAATTCAAGATTTAAACCATAACATTTCTTCAAGCCTTTGTGGATCCCCTGTGCTGTGTTGACCCCAGCAGTCCGTGGACCCCAGGTTCAGAACCGCTGGTATAGGCCATTAGCAAGGGAGGTGCCCACTAGCAGGCAGAGGGTGCCTAATTAAGTGGGACAATTCTAGTTAAAATATTGATCAGATTTGTATGCTGTTTGACTCCCAATGACTCACAAGTAAAAACATTAAAAAGATACCACCAGAAACAAAAAAAATAAGGAACAGAGACAGCAAATTGACCAAATGACTTCACTGGGGTCAGAGTGGGAAGTTTGTTGTTTAGCAGCTTGTACTGCAAGCTGCACAGGTGCGCTGCCCAGAGTGGTAAATGGGAGGAGCTGGCTTGCTAAGCAGCCTGTGCTTGAATGTGGTTCAATCTCAGGTCACACGGATTCCAGTTCCACCAAGACTCTGCCTTTGTTCGCCGTCCTGGGAAGGGCCACCTAGGAGTGGCCCTGTTTTCCACTCTTCCTGCTTCCTGAAGCAAGGTGCTCAGAAGCTGGAGAACCTTCTCCGCTCCGCTGACTTGCCCTTTCCTCTGAGGCTTAGACAGGTGAACGTCTAACTTCAACGTGGAGTACTTAAGCAATGGTGGTGACCCTAATTCACAATCCAGCAGCAGAGTAATGCTCGCATTAAGTTCCCTTCCTTAATCTGCTTAGGAAGCCTCTCTCTCTTGACCTCATTGGCGATTTGAAGGGCCCTTGAAGTCTTCAATCTAAGGTGTCTTGAGGAAGGGGTGGGGGGTGGGGAGGTGCTGGGAGGGCTCTTCTGTGCCCTCCCTCCAACCAAAACCACCACAGGCGCCAGTCCAGGACCTGCAAGGCTCTTTCTCAGCCGTGAACAGCCTGCAGCTGGCCGGTCTTTCCAGCAGCAACCCAAATGGTGGGCGGGGCTTGGGCTCCATTCCTCCTTTGCAGATAAGGAAGAGGGAATTGCACCAGAAGCCTCGGCTGGCGTCGCACCTGAGACCCGTGCTTGGCTCCAGTGCAGCCCGGCCCCTCCCTGTTTTGGCCCCTCTACTGCCCGGCTTTGCTCAGGGTTGGGGGATGCTTCCAGGGCCCTTCTTGGGAGGATAATCACCCCTAGATTAATGCTGCCTTGTGGGATGGGGGAGACCTAGAGCCCAGAGCCCGGAGGAGGCAGCCAGAACAGCCCAGAAGGAGCCTGAAGCAGAGGGTTCCAGAGCATAAGCCAAGTGCATTTCTCTTTGCCTTAAAGCTGCGCTGGGGAGAGGAAGCAAACCCTGGGCGTCTGGAAAGGCAGGAGCCCGGTTGGGGGCACTGAGGAGACCCACTTTTCTCTGGGGGTCGTTCAGAGGCAAAGCAGGGTCCCTTTGGGGGGGGGGGGAAGCTGAAGGCCAAACCCAATTACCTCATTTTTGCGGCGCCGGAGAAAAGGGAGCGGCGCGCTCCTAAATTCGCGGGTGGGTTACAGGGGGTCCGAGAGGGGGACCTTGTTCCTTCGAGGGTCGGGAGGACCGCTGTCCTCCCGCAACGGCGCCCCGGGCCTTGCGCTCCAGCTCCGAGGAAGCCCTCCCGGGGGTCGCCGCCTCAAGGGCATCCCCAGCCGCCCCGGGAGCCCTACCTTGGAGGGTAGAGGCGCCGCTTGGTCCTGGCCGAGTGGCAGGCGGAGTCGCGGGAGAAGAGGAACCCGGCGCCCAGCGAGCCGGCGGCGCTCACCGCGGCCAGGAGGACGGCGGATCGCCGGGCGGAGAGGGCGCGGGCGAAGGTGCTGGACATGGTGCGGCCGCGGGGAGTCTGAGCAGCGGAGGCGCGAAGCAGGAAGGCGAGCCGCGGGCGGGCGGGCGAAGACTTCGCACAGCCAGGCGGGAGAAGGAAGACGCCAATGCCAGCCTCGCGGGGAGGGGAGCGCGGAGATTACGCCGCCCTAGCGCCGGCCCGGCCGGCCCAGCCCAGCCCTGCCCAGCCCGGGGGCCTCGCCCGAAGCGCCGTGCGCGGCTGCGGCACCCGGAGCGCGCTTCAGCACCGACCCCGGCCTGGACAGCGCCGGGCAGGGCAGGGGACCCGCAGTCAGGCCGGCCGCCCCCTCGGGCCCCGTGCGAGCGGGGGCGGCAGGCGACCTCCGACCGCCGCTACTTACCGCCGGGCCCCCAGCTGCCGCAGCCGCGGCTCTTGCCAGGCTGCCCAGAGGCTGCCGCGGCGGGACTCCCCCCCCC
>NW_015387036.1:422568-437908 GCF_001527695.2 Protobothrops mucrosquamatus
GACAGAGAGCAACACCCTAGGAAAAGTGTTCAACTGCACAGCTGGAGGATGCCTCCCTTGGAACTCCCAGAGACTTGTTTATGGTCTGCGGTCCATCTCCCCAAAGGGGAGATGCTAAAAAAACTGGGGGTGTAAACAGAGCTCCCTTTAGTCAACGGGAGGGACAAGATGGAGAGCAATGTGACAGCCCCTCCCCCCCAGGACACTGATGATAAGTTCCCCTTCTCTTCTTCCCCTCCTATCAGGGATTCTCCATCATCAGTAAAGTAAAAAGGAAAATATTTGTAGCACTGGGTTGAAATGAGGGGTGGGTCCTTGGGGCTCTCTGAGCTTGGTTTTTTTTTTTCTTGCAGTGCTGATGATGTTGCCTAGTCTGGGTCCTGAAACATCTGTAAGAAAATAATCAAACTCAGGGTGACCCAAGGAGCCCTCACTCTCTACCATTCTTGTCCACCACCAAATCTTAGAACGCCCCCCCTGAGCTTGCATTTCCTCCCCCCCACACACACACACACATTTGCAGCTGACTGGTTCGCTCCCTCCCTCCCTCCCTCCGGTTCGCCCTGCTCCCCCACCAACACTGGCGGTGAGGAACTTGTGATGCACAAGGCCTCCTTCCAATTTCAGCCTTCCCAAAGCATTCAACATTTTCCTTACAAAGAGGCAGAGGGAGTGGAGAGAATGCAAAACTGATGCCACGAAGGGCAGGTGAAGCAGTCAACCACGGCCGTAAATCAGGCTAGGTTAGAGACACGCTGAGAGTGAAGAAGAGAGCCAGTGAAATTCCGAGCTCCTTGGAAGCGGAGGGGCAGGGCTGGCCTTCCACCTGGAGTCCTGGGAGGCATTTCCTGCCATCTCCGCTGCTCCCAGGTGTGGCTGGACTTTGTTTCCCCCGGGCAGGTGTGTCAAGGTGAGCGCTACGCTCAGCGACCTTTGGACTCCTTCGCCAGCACAGCCTTGGCTCAGGGTGCCTCCGCCCTCGCCTCGCTTCTGCCCGGAGTTGAGCCGGCCCGCTCCCCGACGCCTGCGAGAAGCGGGCGGGCCGCATTTCGCCCGGAGACGCCGCCGCCTCTCCCTCCTGCCTCCGGGCCTCGCCCGCCGCCCCTCGTGCCCTCGGCTGGGCGGGAGAGGGACGGCCCTGCTCGGGAGCGCGGTGCGTGCCGGAGCCCCGAGCGGCTGCGGGGGGAGGCTCGGCCTGCTCGGCTGCTCCGGCGCCGGCGGCGGAGCGGGATCCGGGGGGCCGCGGCTTCCTTCGCCTCAAGCGCTCGGCCAATGGCGCGCGGCCGGGCCGGGGCAGGCGCNNGAAGGCTCGTCGTCCGCGCGGGATGCGGATTGCGGCCGGGCAGGCCGGCCCCCGCTTGGCCCTCTTCCGCCTCCGGAGTCCGTCGGCAGCCCGGAGGATGCGGCAATGTAAGGCGCCGGCGGGCGGGCGGGCGGGCGGGCCGGCGGGAGGCCGGGGCTGCTCGGGCGGCCGCTGGTGACGCCGGCCTGCTCGTTGCAGAGCGGGATGGTGGGCTGCGCGCTCTGGCATGTCGTCCGGGAGGGCCGAGCTGAAGGAGGGCGCTTCCGCGGCTAAGTTCTTCGTGGGCTCCCGCGATGAGGAGGTGGACTTCCCGGGAGCAGAGCTGAAGATGGAGGAGCTGCGCTTCTTTGAGGATGAGGAGGAGGAAGAGGAGGAGGAGGAGTCGGTGAGGAGGAGGAGGAGGAGGAAGAGGCTTGCTCCGCCTGCCTTAGGAGGAGCCCTGCTGGCTTGGAGGCCCTGGGAAGCCCCCCCTGCGCCCAGAGAGGCCGGCTGGAAGTCCCCCTGAGGGGGCACCAGGGGCGGCGGAGGGGGGGATGCTCCTCTTGTGTTTCTGAGGGCATCCAGAAGGGAGGGTTCTGCCTGGCGGGTTCCCTTCTTCTTCTTCTCCTGGAAGTCCTTGTTACTGATAGGGTTGCCAGGTGTCCACTATTTGAGTGGACAGTCCACTTTTTTCACATTATGTTCGCTATTTTTTTTCACAAAATAGTGGACATTTTTTTTTATTCAAAAGCTTCATGATGAAATGGTACGTAATCTAAAGCTGTACAGTCTACTTTTTTTTACTACTTAAACCCCCCCCCCCCGCTTGTCCGCTATTTTTTGGAAGCAGACCTGGCAACCCTAGTTACTTCCGGCCCGCATGTGTTTTCGTGGGAATAGCCCCCCCCACCTTTGTTTTGCTTTTGTGCCTGGGTTTATGGAGGAGCCCAGTTTTGCCAGACCACCCACTGCCCAAGATGACGCTGCTGCTACTACGTCTCCCTCGCAGCCTCCAGAACGGCAGATTGTGGTTGGCATTTGCGCCATGACCAAAAAGTCCAAATCGAAGCCCATGACCCAAATCCTGGAGCGGCTGTGCAAGTTTGAATACATCGCGGTGGTGATCATGGGGGAAGACGTCATCCTAAACGAGCCAGTGGAGAAGTGGCCGGCCTGCGACTGCCTGGTCTCCTTCCACTCCAAAGGTTGGCCCGTTGGTCTCCCCGCTCCTCTTCCTGGCCTGGGTCCTCAGCTGGTGGTGAACACGTTTTTCCTCCCCAAATCTTCCAGGGTTCCCTCTGGACAAAGCCGTTGCTTACGCCAAGCTCCGCAACCCTTTTCTGATTAACGACCTTGATATGCAATATTACATCCAGGACAGGTAGGGTGGTGGAGGTGGATAACCTTGCTGGGTTATTATGGGCTGCATGACGTGTTATGCCTCCAACAGCAGGCCGGATCTGCACCACGATCTTCCACCAGATCTTTGGGCTGGTTTGGGTGGAAGCAGCTTAAAAGCCAGAATTTAGTTGACTAGGCTACCACCCTCACCAGAGAAGAGCAAGGCGGACTGGAGCGGAGTCAAACCCTTAGCTTATCCTGTGATCCAAATGTGCTCTGGCCATCCGGGTGGACCCAGGAAGCAGGAAGGTCAGAATCGGCCACCTCCCTCACCCAGAGAATCCTGCCTGTGTTCCCGTCCTCTGTAGGCGGGAGGTCTACCGGATCCTGCAGGAAGAGGGAGTCGACCTGCCTCGTTATGCGGTGCTGAACCGGGACCCTGATCGCCCAGAGGGTGAGTGGAGCAGGCAGGGCACTTTGGAGGCAAGGCAAGTGGGTCAGTTGCCAGATGAGCAGGAAGTTGCCCCCTTTGCTGCCCTTAAACACCCGGAAGTAGACCAGGGACTGAGAACACACAACGCGTGGCTGTATTTGTGCAACCTAGTTGGGGAGGGCTAAGAGGCATTGGGAAAACCTAGAAAATGGATGACTCTAGTACCGTGTTGTGCAGGGCAGTTTCCTTTGTTGCCCAGAGCATTGCCAGGAGAGCCTTGGCCTCAGAGGGCATCCTGGGCCAGTGGCCGATGCCCTCAGGAGAGGAAGTGGCCTCTTTCTTGTGCCTGAAGAAGCATCAGAAGAGCTCAGAACTCAGCTTTGCAGGGTGATGGCTACTAAAGAGGGTCTTCTCCTTGATCAATGGAGAATATTTGTAACTCAGGGTTAAAATGGGGGGTCTTTGGTGTTCTCTGACCTTGGCTGTTTTCTTGCAGATGTTTCATTACCCAACCTAGGTAACATCATCAAACTAGACTAGCACTGATGATGTTTTTCTTGATCCTCTGTTAGGCTACAGGTTTACCTCTACCCACTCACCACCAGTTAGCCCCCTTACCTCATCTTCAGGTGTGCCCAATTCCTTTGAACTCTCTCGTTGCAGCAGGACGTGCCCCCTGCCCCTCTTAGTGCAACCATTTTGCATAGTGGCTTTCCATCCTTTCCCCCTCCCTGCCACTCTCAGCCGGTCCCAGCCTCCTCCAAGGAGGATCCTGGGTGGAAAAGTCTGGAGGCTCCATAGCTCCCCAAGAAAGAGAAGTTGAGGGGGGGGTCAGCTTCCTGTCTCTGAAGGGCCTGTATTTTTGTGCAGAGTGCAGCCTGGTGGAGGGAGAGGACCACGTGGAGGTCAACGGGGCCATTTTCCCCAAGCCCTTTGTGGAAAAGCCAGTCAGTGCTGAGGACCACAACGTCTACATCTACTATCCCTCTTCGGCTGGTGGGGGCAGCCAGCGCCTTTTCCGCAAGGTGAGAAGGCTGTGGCTTTGGCTGGGGCAGCTTTGTCTGATGAGTGGCATTTGCAAATAGTACCTGGCTATCATCTCTATTGAATTCTGATGGCTCTGGAATCTGTAAGGCCTTGGGTGACTTCTTTTCAGGAGATGGTGTGAATAATACTTTTTTTACAGTTAAGCCCAAAGCAGTAATCCCAAGCCAGAGAGAGAGAGGGAGAGAGAGAGAGGGAGAGGGAGAGCGAGCGAGCGAGAGAGAGAGAGAGAGAGAGAGAGAGAGAGAGAGCAGCCCGGTTTGAAACAGTTGCCTGGCGTGAGCCCTTGCTGTCCAGGTGTAGGTGTCTTTTGCTCCTCTGTGTGAGGAGCCAGCCGCTCCGGGACTCGTGGCCCGTCTCTACTGAGATGAGCTCACATCTCTAGCTGAGTTCCTCAACTGTTTCAGATTGGGAGCCGCAGCAGCGTCTACTCTCCAGAGAGCAGCGTACGGAAGACTGGATCATATATTTATGAGGAGTTCATGCCTACGGATGGCACAGATGTCAAGGTAGAAGGGGACCTGCTGAGAGGAGCCCTCTGAGTTGGGCAGACAGCCTGGTTGCCCAGGTTCCTTTGAGGTCCTCTTGGCAGCTCTTGAGTGCGTTGACTGCTGGTGCTCTTTCATTCAGGTCTACACGGTGGGTCCCGACTATGCTCATGCCGAGGCACGGAAGTCCCCTGCTCTTGATGGGAAGGTGGAACGGGATAGCGAAGGAAAGGAGATCCGCTACCCAGTTATGTTAACAGCCATAGAAAAGCTGGTGGCCCGAAAAGTCTGTGTGGCCTTCAAGGTTAGTCTTTCCCTCTGACCTGTGGCCTCCTGGAGCCCTCCCTGAAGTTGTTAACTCTTGTTGCCGAGGCCTGGAATTCTTGGACAGGGCTTGGAGCCACCCTCCCCTCCCCAAACAGAGGAATGTGCTTCCCTGGCTCTGAAGTTTCAAGCTGTAGATGCTGCTTCGCCCAGTCCCAGCATCTCCCTGCCAAAGCTGACAGAGAAATGGGGCTGAGGGGCTCCTACTGTTGGTAGAGTGCCAGAAAGAGGCCCATGTGTCACTTCCCTTGGGTCTTGTCTCATCCTTTGCAGCAGACAGTGTGCGGCTTTGACTTACTGCGGGCCAACGGCCAGTCCTTCGTCTGTGATGTCAACGGCTTCAGTTTTGTGAAGAACTCTATGAAGTACTATGACGACTGTGCCAAGCTCCTTGGGTATGTGGTGCTTCGGTTGATTGTCTCCTCCTGGAAGGGGAGGAGAGAGGCACCAGCGCACGATTGGTCTGAATCCGGTCTGCCTCGGTCAGGTGATCCTACCGCAAAACTGGGGAAGGTGGTTTCCAACCAATCCCTCCTCTCTCTGTCAGGAACATCATCATGCGTGAAATGGCTCCCCAGTTCCAGATCCCCTGGTCCATCCCCACGGAAGCAGAAGACATCCCCATTGTGCCCACCACTTCAGGGACAATGTTAGTGTTGGCTCTGCTGACCATACCTCCCTCTCCGGCCACTGCTTGTGGGGACGGCTCCCGAGGTTGGCCTGTCAGTAGGAGGCACATGCTTTTTTAGAAAGACCACGTAGGTTTGGGGCCCTCTTTGCAGTGTTGTTGGATTTTCTGATAACAAGAAGATGTGGAGTTGGTATTAATGCTTCTGGCTTCTGGCTACAGAAAACGTCCCAGCTTCATTCCCTGAAGCGCATAGGACAAAAACAGTTCAGGTGAAATTCCGCCCTTCCCTCTTCTTCGGCCTAAGATTCCGGAGGGATCCCTTCTGGGCTGAAGGGCCACAGCAGGTCCTGGAGTTGAACTGAAATCAGTGCCCAAGTCCTGAGGCTCAGCTATGGGAGGCCAGGCCAGCCAGCATGGCGGGAGAGCCCAGAGCAGGATGTTCCAGCTGTTCTCTTTCCCTGCTGTTGGTGATGGTGAAAAAAACAACGGAGCAACGTTTTCTGGGGCTGTGGCCAGAAGAGGCCTTGGGATCTCCTAGGTGTTGGTCATAGTAGGAAGGAAGGAGTGGTGGAAGGGCATCCTCTGAGCTCAAGCATCTCTCTTGCAGGATGGAGCTACGGTGTGTGATTGCAGTTATAAGGCATGGCGATCGGACCCCCAAGCAGAAGATGAAGATGGAAGTGAAACATCCCAGGTATGGCGGAGTCCCTGGGTGTCTTGGAGCCAGGGCCCCTTCAGAAGGATAAAAAAGTTCCAGGACAAAATGAGCTCCAGAGAAAGAGCAGGCATAAATGTGGCAAACAACCAATAATGTCAGTCTCCTGCTTTGCTTCTGCTGTCACCAGGTTCTTTGTTCTGTTTGAAAAATACGAGGGCTACAAGACTGGGAAGCTGAAGCTGAAAAAGCCGGACCAGCTTCAGGTGAGTTTGGGGGCTCCCTCTAGTCGTAGACGAGCCATGCAGGTGAAACTCTCCCCCTCTGTTGGCCGATCTTGTGCCTGCCTACCTGGAGGGGGTGGCCGGGTGGTTGAGAGACACGGCTAAGGAGCCTGTGCCTTTGATTCCTAGAGCCCTCGGGCCCACAGACCTGAGCAAGCCTTTGCCCCGACAGGAGGTGCTGGACATTGCTCGGCTGCTGGTGCAGGAGCAGGGCGCCCTCGGAGACGCCGTGGCAGAGGAGCAAAAGTCGAAACTGGAGCAGCTGAAGACCGTGTTGGAGATGTGAGCAGGGACTTGTCTCCGTGGCCCCTCTGTCCCCCCCAAACCTCTGGGAGAGTAAGATCAACATTGCAAGCAATTCTTGCACCTCCTCGCATGTCCCCAGAGTGGACTCCCTCTGACTGGGGGGGGGCACTTCCTCTTGCGCCACAACAGAGGCCTGGGCAGGGCGGAGGGAGGGGGGCAGCCTGGCAGCTGCTCCACTTCAGGCGTGGTGCGTAAAGCCAGACGTTTCACGCGCAGAACTGTGGTCCTTTGTTATTCTGGCAGGTACGGGCACTTTTCTGGAATCAACCGCAAAGTGCAGCTGACCTACCTGCCTCATGGGCACCTGAAGGCATCCAGTGATGAGGAAGGCAGGTATTGAGGTCTTGCAGTGGGGGAGGGGCAGGAAGGCAGCTGTGGGTGAGAACGGGGGTCGCGGAAGAGCCCTGCCAACTTTTGCAGGATGAAGATCCTGATTGCATGCACGCTTCTATAGGCAAAGGAGGGGCATTCTGGGTGGTGGACTGATGGAGGCCCACTTTCACTCATTCATGCGATGAGGAAATGGAGAATGTAAACGGAGAAAGCTTCGGTCAAAATGCCAACCCTTGTGGAGAAGGGGAGCCACTGCTTCCCCCTCCCCGCCACACTTGCCAAATAATCCCCACTTAGGGGGAAAGTGCCAACTGAGAAGAGGATGGGGGGCAGAACTGAGGTTGCTTTTGTGCAACTTCCAGGCCTCAGAAGCACCTGGCAACTTTCCTTCGTCCCCCCCATCCTGTTTCACCAGTTCTTGCCCCTCTGCTCTGCTCTGGTGGTTGAGGAGTGGGCAGTAAGTCTTCATTCAAAAGCCATGGTGGCACAGTGGTTAGAATGCAGTATTGCAGGGTAATTCTACTGACTGCCGACTGCCAGCAGTTTGGCAGTTCGATCCTCACCAGGTCAAGGTTAAATCAGCCTTCCATCCTCCCGAGGTCAGTAAAATGAGGACCCAGATTGTTGGGGCCAATAGGCTGACTTTGTAAACCGCTTTGAGAGGGCTGTAAAGCACTGTGAAGCGGTATATACTGTAGGTCCAGGTATTATTGCTATTGCTATTCCACCCCAACCGTGGAAGGAGGTGACTCTAGTTCTCTGCTGTGTGCAGATCTCAAGGAAGCCTCCCCGTCTTTGCTCTTGGTGCTGAAGTGGGGGGGTGAGCTGACCCCTGCAGGCAGAGTGCAAGCGGAGGAGCTGGGCCGAGCCTTCCGCTGCATGTATCCAGGGGGCCAAGGTGAGTCTGGGCTTTGCATGCTGGTTCTTGGGGGGGAAGACAGAGACGGCAGCTGACAGCATCTTGGTAGCCACCTCCAAAGTGGGGTCCTTTGGTCCTATGCCTGCAGCCCAGCTGCTGGTCTCAAAGCAGGAAAGAACCCCAATATCTTCCTGGAACGGCCAGTCAGCAAACAGCAGAAGGCAGAGGGAAGAATGATGGTGATTGGAAACGACAGGTGGGCCACAAGCTTCTTTGGTGCTTGCAAGAAAGATTTTGGGGCATGTGCTGTGAAGTTTTGGGCTGCTTCTCCAGTTGGATATCTGAGGCTCTTCCTGTCCATCCCGTCTCCTTTTCATCTGCCCGGAAATGCTGTTTCTTCCAACACTCTGACCTGCAGCATTGTTTAGTGGTGCCAGACACCCCGGCAACCCTGCCTGCTCAGTGGATTTTCTGCCCTTTGGAGAGGGCACTATGAAAATGAAATGCCCAAACTTCTGGAACGGCCACAGGGTTTCTCTTTCCTGTCCAGGAGACTATGCTGGTTTTCCAGGCTGTGGCCTCCTTCGGTTGCACAGCACCTACCGCCATGATCTCAAGATCTACGCCTCTGATGAGGGCAGAGTTCAGATGACGGCAGCAGCATTTGCAAAGGTTCCTGGAGGGGGGAGTCTTCTGGGAGGGGGGGGTTCCAGTCAGGCCAGCAGGGGCTGTAGGAGGGCTCAGGTCCCTTCCTTCTGTGTGCCCCCAGCACTCTGCCTGGCTAGAGCAGGGGCCCTGCAGGGGCTTCTTTTGCAGAGTGGAGGGGGGGGGGAGAGGCTGAAGCCGTGTCTTCCCACAGGGCCTCCTTGCTCTGGAGGGGGAGCTGACGCCCATCCTAGTGCAAATGGTGAAGAGCGCCAACATGAACGGCCTGCTGGATAGTGACAGTGACTCCCTCAGCAGTTGCCAGCACCGAGTGAAGGCTCGTCTGCGAGAAATCATGCAGAAAGACGCCTCGTTCTGCACGGAGGACTATGAGAAGGTGATGGAGGAGCACTTCTTCGGCCTTCAGAAAGGCTTTTGTAGGCACCCCTATTCCAGCGAAAAGGCTGGAGGGTGCCAAGACGGAGTGAAATAAACTACGTTTCCCAATGGCTTCTGCTTTCAAGTCCTGAACTCCAGAGATGCCAGCTGAGCATGGTGGAGCCAGTTGGCCCGAATCTGGGTAGCAGCCTGGTTGGTCTGTCAAGGGCACTGTTGATCCTTTGCTTTGATTTCTCTCCAGCTGGCGCCCACAGGCAGTGCTTCCCTCATCAAGTCCATGGGGATAATTGGGAATCCAGTGGAGACCTGCGAGCAAGTCTTTGAACTGATTGAGAACCTCACTTCCCAGATCCAGAAACGTCTGGAAGACCCCAAGTCTGCCGGTACGAGAGTCAGTTCCTTTGCAGCCGAGAAAAGCGGGAGTTGCGTGCACGTGGCCCGTGCCACAGTGGGCAGCTTCTGAGATGGTGGCTCTTCTTTGTTTTTCTAATAAAACTCTTGAAGGTCTAAGAGTAGCTCATGTGAGGGGGCAAAATCCTGGGGGCAGCAGGGAGTGTGAACGATGCACCGGGCTCGGGAGGCCTTGAATTGGGATCCTCTCTCCAGAGGGGAGTTGCTCCTCTGCTCTCCCAGCTTTTCTTTGCTCCCAAAGCCAAGTGCGGTGCTTGGGCAGGAGTACTTGGGGGTCGCTGCTTACGGACATCCTGGGGTTGTACGAAACGGCCGGTCTGCCGCTGCTCTTGCAAGTGGCCATACAGGGTTCAGCTGATCTGTCCCTTCACCTGGCACTGACGGGTTGCTCTGGCTTGGCAGACTTGCAGCTGTACCACAGCGAGACCCTGGAGCTGATGTTGCAGCGCTGGAGGAAGCTGGAGCAGGACTTCCAACTGAAGAACCGACGTTACGATATCAGCAAGATCCCCGACATCTACGACTGTGTCAAGTACGACATCCAGCACAACGCTGCCCTGCAGCTGGAAGGCACTCTTGAGCTGCTCGGGCGCTCTAAGGCGCTGGCGGACGTCGTGATCCCCCAGGTATGGGGCGCCCCTCGGCCGCAGAGCCCCACCGCCAGGCGGTGCTGAGGCTGCCCTGCAAACGCTCTGGCCTTTCGCAGGAGTACGGCATCAGTCAGCAGGAGAAGCTGGAGATTGCAGTGGGATTTTGCCTGCCCCTCATCAAGAAGATCCAGCTGGATCTGCAGCGAACCCACGAGGATGAGTCTGTCAACAAGCTGCACCCTTTGTAAGAAGTGGGCAGATGCCCCAGGCAGGACGACAGGGTGGGCTTAGGCTGGGATGTCTGAATACGGGAAGCCAGCGGATGCTGCCTTGTGTTCCTTCCTCCCACGCTCGCAGTGGGCCTTAGCTGCCTTTGTGACCCAGCCCAGCAGGGTGACTTTTGCTGCCTGGCTGGTCCGCTTGCAGGTATTCCAGGGGAGTCCTGTCTCCAGGGCGCCATGTCCGGACACGTTTGTACTTCACCAGCGAGAGCCACGTCCATTCCCTGCTTAGCATCTTCCGCTATGGAGGCCTGCTGGATGTAAGCGGGGAGCAACCACCAGTACACTTTGGGGGTGCCACGTCCAGGGTGTTGCACAGAGCTTTGGCTCCATTTCTCAGCATGAGCCCCACCGACAGGCTTCTTAGTCCGGAGCCCTCCTGTTTCAAGGACTGGGGCACTTGTGCCGGAGATGCCCAATCTTTGGTGGCTCCCTGTTCAGCCCCCTGGTCTCCTGAGGGGCAGCTGACAGCGTGATGGGCTTTGGAGTCCTGTGGGGCTGTAAAAGGAAGGGAAGCTGCCTTTGCCCGAGGCCAGTCAGGAGAGGTGGGAAGGCAGCAGCAACTCCCCAAGGCCCCCTTGCTCGGGACTCCCTGCCCAGCTTTGCCAGGGCTTCAGCCTGGCCTCCCTCACCTGCTCCTTTCTGTGCCAGGCCTCGAAAGATGCCCAGTGGAAGAGGGCCATGGACTACCTGGGGGCCATTTCGGAGCTGAACTACATGACTCAGATTGTCATTATGCTGTACGAGGATAACAACAAGGTGAGGGCGGGGCCGACCAGAGTTGGGCCAGCCCAGCACTTGGCCCCGTCTCATCCGTGGTGTGGCCTCTGCAGGACCCATCGTCTGAGGAGAGGTTCCATGTGGAGCTGCATTTCAGTCCCGGAGTGAAAGGTTGCGAGGAGGAAGGCAGTGCCCCAGCGGGATGCGGTTTTCGCCCAGCCTCTGCAGAGGTGAACTTGTACCCTCCTCTCTTCCGGGGCCAGCTGGATGCCGAGGCAGGGTGCCTCCTGTCACACACAGGGCAGAGAAGCAGCTGCAGCCTTTTCTTGTTACTCTCCAACAATATCTTTATCCCTCTTTTCCTCAACCAAGCTGCAAAAGCAAGGAAGGGGAGCTCTTCTGTCTCGGCAGCCCAAAGCTGGCCAGCCTGCTTCTCCTTCCCCATTGCTATCAATGCAGCTTCCGTGCCCAGAGAGAGAGGCTTCCGCTGCTTCGAGCATCACAACCTCAGCTCTCTTACAGAAGGAGGCCAGAAAGCCGGAGCAGGGGAGTCTGGAGGACCTGGCCGAGGCCAAGGTCAGCGACGAGACAGACAGGGCCGAGACACAGTCCCCGCAGCCTCTGGAGCCGGTCTGCGTCCAGCGCCGGTCACCCTTGATCCGGAACCGCAAGACGGGCTCCATGGAGGTGAGGGGGGGAGCAGGAAGAGGAGGGAGAGCCGTGCATTTCAGCTGCAGCCCAGGCAGGGGGCGGCCCTGGGGAAGCGCTCTCTTCCTCTGAAGAATTGGGGCTCCGTTTGCTTTACGAACGTTTCCTTTCTGCAGGTGCTGTCCGAGTCATCCAAATCCAGCGGGTATCGGCTCTTTTCCTACGCCAGGCATTCATCAGAGGGGAAACAGAGCGGCTTAGGTAGAGAGCATGAAAGTCCCTCCTTTTTGCTTCCTCTTAGGCTGGCCTGACATGTGGCAGCCCTGAACCCTCCCTCTGAGTCCAGTGCTGAGGGAGCCGGCAGAGAGGGGAGCAGCCCTTACAGAAAGGCTGGGGAAGCTGCGACACAGCAGGCAGGAGCAGCAGCCCCCGAAGTGGCTCTGGTCCAGCTGAGAAGGTGGTGGGGGGGCTCCTGCTGGAGACGAAGGATTGTGGGGAAGTCTGCTGGTTTGTCCCTCCTCAAACCAAGGAACCTTTCCTTCTGTGAAGGTTGGAGTCAGACTGGCCGAGTTAGGAGAAGTTAGTGATAATCCCAGCTCAGGAAGATGCCCCTTCTCGGTTGAAGAGGAGGACCTTCCTTTGTTCTCCTGCCTCTGCCTCTTCCTTTGAAGAGGATCTGCTTTCCTGGCCCTTGAGGTGGTCAGAGGGGATTGACCCTCAACCCCAATCTCTCCCATTTGCAAATAGCCTGGGAAGGCAGCCACGTTGGCTGGATCGCCTTGGAAGGCTGCTGTGGTGCCTGGGCCCCGCTGGGCATCCCCGGCCTGCTTGTGCTGCTGGGCTGTTCAGGGGCTTGGCCCGTGGCCAGGCTTCTCCCAAGCACCTGCAGGGGCCGTTTCCAATCTCTGGGGAGCAGCCTTCTTTCGGGGAGCAGTGAGGCCTGGGAGAACCGGGACCAACGGCCTGCTCAACAAGGCTGCCAGTTGGTTGCAAGAAGGCCTGGCTCTGGCCCAGGAAGGAGGCCTCCTGCACGAAGGGCCTCTTTCAGCAAAGCCGATAGGCTGCTTTTGAAAGGCATTAATTCCCGAGATTCCTGTGAGCTCCTCCTAGGCGTAGGGGCCGTTCCTTGAGTACCGGAACCAATGAGAGCTGCGTCCTTCTATTTTTTTCTCGCCAGGGGTTCCAAAGGGAAAAATCCCCCCCCCCGTTTCCATTATTGCTCCCCACGCAGCACCAGTCGTGCCCCATGACTCTTTTTTGCCGATGCCCTTTGTGCACAAGGCCAGGTCAGCCACCATCCCATTTGTTTCTGGCTGGCCCAAAGCTTGGAGACATCTCCTGTCCTACAGCTGACAAGGGGCTCTCCCCCACGGCCTCCTGGGTCTTGAGCTATCCTTGAGCTATCCTCTGGCAGATTGGGGGGGGGGTGCTTCCCACCATGCAGATGGATTTCTTGCTTATGAATGAGAGGTGAAGAGATCAGATCCCGCTCTCCTTTCCAGGGTCACCGTGCTCAAGGCTCTTCAGCACCACAGTCCTGGGGGGCTCCTCCAGTGCCCCAAATCTTCAGGACTATGCACGCAGCCATGGGAAAAAGTTTGTCTCCAGCTTTCTGTACAAAGAAGGTAGGTGCACCTTCTGGTTCTGGGCCAGGGAACCAGGCTCCTCCTGGGCGTTGAGGCTGGGGAAGGTTGCTGCCAGCCCCTTTCTAGTCAAAAGGCAGATGTGGGGAAGGACTGACTCCTCCCTTCTGCCCCGAGGCTACTGCTTGTGCCTGGCAGCTGTTCAAAGAACATGGAGAAGGTCACTGGGGGACAGTGGATGTGGCTCCCGTGCCCAAAAAAACCCAGGAAAAACTGGGCAATTCATCCAGAAGAACCCAGAAGCTGTTTTGTAGATGTTCCTCAGCACATGATAATGGACAAAAGTTCACAGGCGAAGTTGACTCTGAATGTTAGGAATTCAAGAGGGAACCAACTACTTGGGGGGGGGGGAGATGGCTTCCCCTTCCCTCAAGGGGTCCCAACGGAGGCGCTCGGCATCATCTGCGTGGGGGGAGGGGGGAGGTTTTCATGTCAATTTCTGCCGTGAGCAAGCAAGAGTTGTACCCCTCCCCTCCCCTAATCCTGCAGCTCCTTTCAAGATCTATAAGGAAGACCCTCCTCTGTCTTGAACCTCTTGAAGCAAAGAATCAGTTGGTCAGAATTTGGTTTGGCTGTTGTTAGTCTAAAGAGTTCCGTTTGGAAATCCTTCAAGAGCTGTGAAGGTCCAGGAGAAGTAGGGGATGAAGGGCCATCAAGAGAGTGCCTGGTTCTGTTCAGATATCTGACCTCTGATGCCGAAAGTGGCGCTTACATTGCCAAGGGCGATGTAAGAGTCCTCTGGATTTTGTTGTGGAATTGCAACCTTGGACAGGACCGAAGGGAGAAATTAGACACAGTCCCGGCATAGTTGGTGTGGTGGCTACTGAATTAACCCACTTTCTGGGTTCATATAACACGCCAAATCATAAATTGACCAGAACAAGACTACAAACTAACTCCGCCTCCTATAAATATACCTTAAAATTACTTGAGCTTAAGCAGGTGTGGATGCAGCCAGTAAGCTGGTCTGAGAAGGCGGCCTGCTGCCTGTCCTGGGCTGTTGGCTTGGCCAGCATTCGGAGTGCAGACCCCTGGTTGAGCTTGGCTGGCAGGGAAGGGAAGGGAAAGGCTGCGGACATGGTTGGCATCTCCTGGGACTGGCCGTTAACTCTGTTTCTTAGTGCCTGAAGCCGTGAAGAGGTCTGGGACCTGGGAAGGGAGGCAAATAGAGTCTCTGTCTCTCTCCTGTCTCCTTTCCTTCAAGGTTGGCCTTGGGCCTCCATACTGTTCTGAAGATGCTGTCCTGCCTTTTATAGCCCCGGCCTTTCAATGCAGTTTGGGGGTCCAGTGAGCTTAGCCTGGCTTCTCCTCTGCTTCTCTCCCCCTTTTGTGCCCCTCCCTCATACTTCCCCACCAGCAGCAGCTGCAGTTTTGGCAGAGGCCAACTGCGCCTCCTGCCCCCCCCCCCCAATTCAAGGGATGTTTTTTCTTGTTTCCCCAGAGCTCTTGTCTATGCCAGCCATAAAGAGATTTTCTGTGTCATTTGCAAAGCATCCAACTAATGGTACGTTTGCTTCTTAATTTGAGACTCTTCTTCTCAGCTCTCCCTCCCTTGCACTTGCTGTGTCCTCACCTCTTGCTCTGTTTTTGTGACTGGTTGTGTTGTGTCATGTTACTGTTGCCTCACAATAACCGCGATAACTGTCTGCTCGTCTCAGAAAGAGGGGAGAAGGGTCACTGGGGCGCCACAATGAGGGTGCACTTAAGGGACATAAGAAATTGTGTCCACAGACAAAGTCACTAGGGATTGAGCTCAGTTGGAAGGAGGCTTGACTCTGAGGAGGGGGAAGCATTTCCTGCCCTACAGAGGTCTGACAAAATGCACACAAACCCCCAGTTCATTTTGAAGCTCCTTCGCCTTAGCGCACAAGCGTTTTTCTGGAACACAGATGGGGGAAGGATGTGGGAGAAGGTCAGTTTCCAGAACAGGAATGGGCCCTTCACTTGGTCAAGAACTCCTTTGAAATGGGGAATAATAATAATAATAATAATAATAATAATAATAATAATAATAATAATAATA